>NW_017670681.1:177109-269820 GCF_001879085.1 Nicotiana attenuata
TTTTTTTTTGTGTTTTCAAGATTATAAAAATAAAGATAGGGTACTATTTTTGTATTTTTTTTAAGATTAAAAATGACTATAAAATATTAATAAACCTTTTTTTTTTGTAATTTTTTATTTCTTGTAATAAAATAAAGTAAAATAGTAAAAATTAGTTGAAATGGCGATATTAGGTCTAAACTAAATATTTACATGCTAAAATGGGTAAAATAACGGGGAGGGTCAAAAATCACATGTCAACAAAAACCGAACATACGTACTAACTCAATAACATCATACGAACTTATCAGTGCAATCAAATCGCCAAAATAACCTTAACAACAACGAATTAAACCTCAAAATCAATGAAATATTTCAAAACTTCTTTAAACATCAAATTTTGCAGTTTAGGTCCGAATCACGTCAAACGGATTCCGTTTCTTACCAAACTTCACAGAATTATCTTAAACCACATATAAGACCTGTACCGGGCGCCGGAACCAAAATACGGGCCGATACCAACATGTTCTGATCAAAATTCATTTCCAAATTCTTTAAACAATTTCAGAAAATAATTTCCTTTAAAAATTCATTTCTCGGGCTTGGGACCTCGGAATTCGATTCCGGGCATACGCCCGAGTCCCGTATTTTGCTACGGACCCTCCGGGATCGTCACATTACGGGTCCGGGTCTATTTACCCAAAACGTTGACCGAAGTCAAATTAATTCATTTTATAGTCAAAATTTTTTATTTTTCACAGATTTTCTCATTTAAGCTTTCCGGCTACGCGCCCGGACTGCGCACGCCAATTGAGGCGATGCTAAAAGAGGTTTTTAAAGCCGCGGAACACAAAATTTCAATTTAAAAGCAAGTGATGATCCAAAAGGTCATCACATTCTCCACCTCTAAAACAATCGTTCGTCCTCGAACGGACATAAGAAGGAAGTACCTAAGTCGGGGAAAAGATGGGGATAACGGTTCTGCATATCGGACTTGGATTTCTAGGTCGATGACTCAGGAGGCTGACCTATCCACTGAACACGAACAGAAGGAAAACTCTTCGATCTCAACTGACGAACCTGCCGGTCTAGGACATCTACCGGCTCCTCCACATAAGACAAGTCCTTGTCCAACTAGATAGTGCTGAAATCTTACACGTGGGATGGATCGCCGTGATACTTCCGAAGCATGGACACATGAAACACTGGATGTACGGCTGATAAGCTCGGCAGCAATGCAAGTCTATAAGCCACCTCTCCCACTCGATCAAGAATCTCAAACGGACCAATGAACCTAGGGCTAAGCTTGCCCTTCTTCCCAAATCTCATCACGCCCTTCATAGGCGACACTCGAAGCAATACCCCCTCACCGACCATGAAAGCCAAATCTCGAACCTTGCGGTCGGCATAACTCTTTTGCCTGGACTGAGCTGTACGAAGGCTATCCTGAATAATCTTGACCTTGTCCAAGGCCTCCTGAACCAGATCCATACCCAACAACCGAGCCTCTCCTGGCTCAAACCATCCAACCAGAGACCGACATCGCCTACCATATAAAGCCTCATAAGGAGCCATCTGGATACTCGACTGGTAGCTATTGTTGTAGGCAAACTCTGCTAAAGGCAAAAACTGATTTCACGAGCCTCCAAAGTCATTGACACAAGCTCGGAGCATATCCTCCAAAATCAGAATAGTTCGCTCGGACTGGCCGTCCGTCTGGGGCTGAAATGATGTGCTCAACTCAACCCGAGTGCCCAACTCTCGCTGAACTGCTCTCCAGAAGCGTGAGGTAAACTGCGTACCTCGGTCCGAAATGATAGACACGGGTACACCGTGAAGGCGAACAATCTCCCGGATATAGATCTCAGCTAACCTCTCAGAAGAATAGGAGACCGCCACAGGAATGAAATGCGCTGACTTGGTCAGCCTATCAACAATGACCCATACTGCGTTGAACTTCTTCCGAGTCTGCGGGAGTCCAACAACGAAGTCCATAGTGATCCGCTCCCACTTCCACTCGGGAAGCTCAATCCTCTGAAATGAACCACCGGGCCTCTGATGCTCGTAGTTAACCTGCTGACAATTCAAACACCGAGCCACATATGCAACGATATCTTTCTTCATTCTCCGCCACCAATAATGCTGCCGCAAATCCTGATACATCTTCGCGGCGCCCGGATGAATAGAGTATAGGGAGCTATGGGCCTCCTCTAAAATCAACTCCCGAAGCCCATCCATATTAGGCACACAAACTCGACCCTGCAATCTCAAAACTCCATCATCATCTAAGGTAACCTTCTTGGAACCTCCGCGTCACACCGTGTCTCTAAGGACACACAAATAGGGATCATCATACTGCCGATCACAGATACGCTCCAATAATAAAGAACGAGCGACTGTGCAAGCTAACACACGACTAGGCTCAGAAACATCCAGCCTCATGAACTGATTGGCCAAGGCCTGGACATCTAAAGCAAGCGGCCTCTCACCGACCGGAATATAAACAAAACTGGCCATACTGGCTGACTTCCTACTCAAAGCATCGGCCACCACGTTGGCCTTTCCCGGATGATATAAGATGGTGATATCATAGTCTTTCAACAACTCCAACCACCTCCTCTGCCTCAAATTCAACTCCTTTTGCTTGAACAAATACTGAAGACTCTTGTGATCCGTGAACACCTCACATGCCACGCCATACAGATAATGCCTCCAAATCTTCGATGCGTGAACAATGACTGCCAACTCCAAATCATGAACCGGATAGTTCTTCTCATTAATCTTCAACTGCCGCAAAGCATAGGCAATGACCTTGCCATCCTGCATCAACACTGTACCAAGTCCAATACGAGAAGCATCACAATAAACTGTATAAGGCCCTGAACCTGTAGGCAAAACCAACACCGGTGCTGTAGTCAGAGCTGTCTTGAGCTTCTGAGAGCTCGCCTCACACTCATCCGACCATCTGAACTGGGCACCCTTCTGGGTCAACCTGGTCATCGGGGCTGCAATAGATGAAAACCCCTCCACGAACCGACGATAGTAGCCTGTCAATCCCAAGAAACTCCGAACCTCTATATCTGATGCTGGTCTAGGCCAGTTCTTGACTGCCTCAATCTTCTTCGGATCAACCTGAATACCCTCTGCTGATACAACATGACCCAGAAATGCAACTGAATTCAACCAGAACTCACACTTCGAGAACTTAGCATATAACTGACTATCCCTCAGAGTCTGAAGAACCACTCTAAGGTGTTGCTCGTGTTCCTCCCGGCTACGGGAATATATCAAAATATCATCAATGAAGACAATCACGAACGAATCCAAATAAGGCCTGAACACTCGCTTCATCAAATCCATAAAAGCTGCTGGGGCATTTGTCCGAATGACATCACCAAGAACTCATAATGCCCGTACCGAGTGCGGAAAGCTATCTTAGGGACATCGGATGCGCTAATACTCAACTGATGGTAGCCAGATCTCAAGTCAATCTTTGAAAATACCTTGGCACCCCGAAGCTGATCGAACAAATCATCAATCCTGCAGATACTTATTCTTGATTGTAACCTTGTTCAATTGTCGGTAATCAATACACATTCTCATTGACCCATCCTTCTTCTTAAAAAACAACACCGGCGCACCCCAAGGAGAAGCATTGGGTCTAATGAAACCCTTCTCAAGCAAGTCTTGCAACTGCTCCTTTAACTCTTTCAACTCAGGCGGGGCCATATGATACGGCGGGATCGAAATAGGCTGAGTGCCCGGAGCCAAATCAATGCAAAAGTCAATATCCCTGTCGGGTGGCATACCCGGCAGGTCTGAAGGAAATACCTTAGGAAACTCCCAAACAACGGGCACAGAATCAATAGAAGGGACCTCAACACTAGAATCGTGAACATAAGCCAAATAGGCCAAACACCCCTTCTCGACCATACGCCGAACCTTCACATAAGAGATAACACTACGGGTAGAATGACCAGGAGTCCCTCTCCACTCTAAACGGGTTAGACCCGGCAAGGCAAAGGTCACAGTCTTGGCATGACAATCCAAGATAGCGTGGTAAGGTGACAACCAGTCCATCCCCAATATAACATCGAAATCAACCATGTCCAGAAGCAACAAATCTACACGAGTCTCAAGACCTCCAATCACCACAATACAAGAACGATGGACTCGATCTACCACAATAGAATCACCCACCGGTGTAGACACATATACGGGAACACTCAAGGAATCACTAGGCATGACCAAATACGGTGCAAAATAAGATGACACATAGGAGTAGGTAGACCCTGGATCAAATAAATCTGAAGCATCTCTGCCGCAAACCAGTACAGTACCTGTGATAACTGCATCGGAAGCCTCAGCCTCAGGCCTAGCTGGAAGAGCATAACATTGGGGCTGAGCCCCACCACCCTGGACTACCTCTTTGGGAAGGCCTGCAGCTGGCTGGTCTCCACCTCTAGCAGTCTGAGCTCCACCTCTAGCACCTCTACCTCCATCTCTAGCACCTCTACCCCCACCTTTAGCTGGCTGGGCGGGCTGTGGAACACCTGGTGCCTGAACCGTAGCACGGGAACCCTGCTGCTGCGACTGAGCACCCACCAATCTCGGACAAGCCCTCTTGATATGACCATACTCACCACACTCACAGCATCCACCCGAGTGTTGCGGCTGAGGAAACTGAGACTGACTCTAGCAACCTGAATGACCACCCCAAAAACTCTAGAGCGGCGGTGCACTGATAGGAGCTAGTGGTGCATTGTAGGGCTGCTGATCAAAATACTGCATGTGAGAACCACGGCCACCTGAAGCACCGTGAGAAACCTGAAGTGCTGACTGAAAGGGCCTAGGAGGATGGCCTCTACCATACGAATCCCTGCCTCCAGATGAGGCACTACTGAATCTGCCAGAATGACAGGGTCTCTTGTCTGCCCCATGACCACCCCCTTGTGATAGAACCATCTCAACTCTCCGGGCCACATTGGCCGCCTCCTGGAAAGATATCTCACTCCCAGCCTCTCTAGCCATCTGAAGACGAATCGGCTGAATGAGTCCATCAATGAACCTCCTCACTCTCTCTCTCTCTCTTAGTGGGAAGTATGATAAGAGCATGGCGGGCCAAATCAATGAATCTGGTGTCGTACTGGATGACTGTCATAGAACCCTACTGGAGGCGCTCAAACTGCCTCCGATAGGCTTCTCGTTGTGTGATAGGGAGAAACTTCTCAAAAAATAGCTGCGTGAACTGCTCTTAGGTCAAGGCTAGCGATCCGGCTGGTCTAGCCAAGCAATAATCTCTCCAGCAAGTCTTGGCGGATCCAGACAAGCGAAATATGGCAAAATTGACCCCGTTGGTCTGAACTATCCCCATGTTCCTAAGAACCTCGTGACAGCTGTTTAGATAATCCTAGGGATCCTCAGTAGATGCACTACTGAAAGAAGTAGTGAAGAGCTTGGTGAACCGGTCCAATCTCCACAAAGCATCGGCAGACATAGCTGCACCATCGCCGGTCTGAGCTACCACACCCGGCTGAACTGCACCAACCGGCTGAGCTGCTGGAGTCTGAAACTGGGGAGCTACCTGCTCCGAAGTGCGAGTAGCAGGAGTCTGGGCTCCTCCTCCAGCCTGAGAGACGGCTGGTGCTACAGGAAGTATACCTGCCCGGGTGACACTCTCCATAAGGCCCACTAGACGGACCAGAGCATCCTGAAGAACTGGGGTATCAATAAACCCCCATGGGACTTGAGATGGGCCCACCGAAACCGTTGGGGCCGGAACCTCATCATAAAAATCAACCTGAGGCTTCGCCGCTGGTGCTGTTGCTCTGGGCTGAGCTCTACCCCTGCCTCGGCCTCTAGCACGGCCTCGGCCTTGCCCTCTTCCCCTCGTGGGAGCTGCTGCTGGGGGCTCGGGCTGCTGATCGGTAGATGAGGAAGCGCGTGTTCTCGCCATCTACGAAAGAATAGAGTAGAAGTTCAATTAGCATTGAGAAACCAAACCGCACGACAAGAAAGAACAAATGTGAAGTTTTCCTAACTCTGTAGCCTCTAGGGGATAAATACAGACATCACCGTACCGATCCCTCAGACTCTACTAAGCTTGTTCGTGAATTATGAGACCTATGTAACCTAGTACTCTGATACCAACTTGTCACGGCCCGGATTTCCCACCCTCGGGTGTCGTGATGGCGCCTACTCATAGAAGCTAGGCAAGCCACGAAATATAGAAATTCTAACTCTTTCATTTCAATCCTTTTTAACAACTTGAAATAACAGGTGATCAACATTTAATAATAGCGAAAGATGAAATCAAGCGGAAGACATAGTCTATTTATACCAAAATCAGTACAAGAATGCCAACATGCGCCTCTACCCAGAAACCGGTGTCACAATATCACGAAGTGTCTATGAGTACTACATACAAGTGTTTGAAAAAGGAAATACAGTCTGTCTCAGAAACAAGTGAAAACAAAACGTATAATAGATAGGAGAGAACGCTGGGCCTGCGGACGCCTGCAGGACTACCTCGGGATCTCTGGATGGACTGAAAGCTGACTCCCCAAGTGCTACTACCCAAATGTTGCTCCGGTATCTGCACATAGTGCAGAGTGTAGCATCAGCACAACCGACCCCATGTGCTGGAAAGTGCCTGGCCTAACCTCGGCGAGGTAGTGAGGAGGCTAGGACCAGACTCCAGATAAACCCGTGCAGTTATATAATATACAGCGAAAAGTAACAGGATAACAATTTAAATAGGATGGGGGTACATGCTACGGGGAAAATGTCAAATCCAGCAGGAAATTTAAGAGAAATATGAGAGAACAACTTACAATCTACCACAAAACAATAATAATACTGTTGCGGCGCGCAACCCGATCCCTTATCATTTACCACTGTTGCGGCGTGCAACCCGATCCAATATAATATTGTTGCGGCGTGCAACCCGATCCAATATAACGTTGTTGCGGCGTGCAACCCGATCCATATTTAGTATTTTTGCGGCATGCAACCTGATCCATATTTAATATTATTGCGGTGTGAAACCCGATCCGGCAAGAGAGAATCAACTATAACCAATCTTAACTCAACTCCTACTCATCTCAGTTAACACCCATACTCAATCATAAGTAATTTCCACGAAAATAAACTAAATCCTTGCTCAATATCGAGAATCGCCAATTAAAGCATCCGAAGTATCATTTAAGAACACAACAATATCAATTTAAGACTCACGGCCATGCTCGACACCAAAGTATAGATACTCGTCACCATGCCTATACGTCGTACTCAACAAGAAGCAAATAGCAAAAAGGACTCAACTCCTAATCCCTCAAGCTGAGGTTAGACCGAACACTTACCTCAAACTTCCACAGCTAACTCAATCCTCAAACACCGCTCATAATCGACTTCATAACATCAATAAACGCTAAACAATCCAATTCCAATGCTTAATTATGGCTTTCTAACCATTCTTCCCAAAAGTCAAAAATTGACCCCGGGCCCGCTTGGTCAAAACACGAGGTTCGGACCAACACCCGATCACTCATTCACCCACGAGCCCGAATATATAATTGGTTCCAAAATTCGACCCCAAAACAAGGTCTAAATCACAAATAATCAAAAAGTCCTACCTCTACCCATATCCTTAATTTTCTACCCTTAAGAACATGATTTAAGCCTAGAAATCTAATAGGTGTTAATGGAAATTGAAGAAACTGAGTCTAAGATTACATACCTATGAATTGGTAGTGAAATCCCCTTTCAAAAATTGCCCAATTTGGAGTTTGGATGAAGAAGTTATGAGTTTTGGTGAAAATCCCGTAATGGCTACTGTTCCGGTCTTTTAAGATAACTGGGCGAAATTGGTCATCGCTTTCGCGATAAGTTAGGTTTGACAGACCTTCGCGTTCGTGTAAGATGGCTCGCGTTCGCGGAGCTTTGGCTCCTCAAGCCTACGCGTTCGCGGGCCAATGGTTGCGTTCGCGATGCGCAAAATAGTGACCCCTCCCCAGGCCTTTACCTTACGCATTCGTGAGTGTATGGACGCGTTCGCGAAGGGTCTCCCCCCCTCAGCTTCGCGTTCGTGTCTCAAGCTTCGTGTTCGCGAAGAAGAAATCTGGCACATGGGAGATTTGCCTTACGCGTTCGCGAGAGGGACCACACGAAGAGTAAAATCCCTAGGCACTGAACAGCAAAAACCTGCAACTTTTTGAGTTCCAAAAACCTTCCGAAACACATCCGAAACACACCCGAGCCCTCGGGGCTCAAAACCGAACATACGTACTAACTCAATAATATCATACGAACTTATCCGTGCGATCAAATTGCCAAAATAACCTCAACAACAACGAATTAAACCTCAAAATCAATGAAATATTTCAAAACTTCTTAAAACATCAAATTTTGCAATTTAGGTCCGAATCACGTCAAACGGATTCCGTTTCTTACCAAACTTCACAGAATTATCTTAAACCACATATAAGACCTATACCGGGCGCCGGAACCAAAATACGGGCCAGATACCAACATGTTCTGATCAAAATTTATTTCCAAATTCTTTAAACAATTTCAGAAAATAATTTCCTTTAAAAATTTATTTCCCGGGCTTGGGACCTCGGAATTTGATTCTGGGCATAGGTCAACACTTGGCCAGCCTATAACCCCTCCATAAATTCTTGCGCCACAAAAATGTTTGACAAGCGCTGCGGCCGGCTCTTACCGTCCGCTTTGTTTTCCTTACTCATTAGTTTAAGGCAAGTTTACTCGAAGCTGCCCCTCGGGCTCTAATACTACTGACATATTTGGTGATGATGTCCTGCTCCTTGATGTGGGACTTAGAATTCGTTGGAGAATCTTTTCTAGCCTTTTTCATTTTCTTTTAGCAGACCCAAAAAAAGATCCCAATTCCATCGACTAATCACCGAAGAAAAGAACAAAAATTCATCGACTAATCACCTAGAACCCTGCTGGAGGCGCTCAAACTGCCTCCAATAGGCCTCTCGCTGTGTGATAGGGAGAACTTCTCCAAAAATAGCTGCGTGAACTGCTCCCAGGTCAAGGCTAGCGATCCGGCTGGTCTAGCCAAGCAATAATCTCTCCGCCAAGTCTTGGCGGATCCAGACAAGCGAAATGTGGCAAAATTGACCCCGTTGGTCTGAACTATCCCCATGTTCCTAAGAACCTCGTGATAGCTGTCTAGATAATCCTGGGGATCCTCAGTAGATGCACCGCTGAAAGTAGTAGTGAAGAGCTTGGTAAACCGGTCCAATCTCCACAAAGCATCGGCAGACATAGCTGCACCATCGCCGGTCTAAGCTACCACACCCGGCTGAACTGCTCCAACCGGCTGAGCTGCTGGAGTCTGAAACTAGGGAGTTACCTGCTCCGGAGTGCGAGTAGCAGGAGTCTGGGCTCCTCCTCCAGCCTGAGAGACGGCTGGTGCTACAGGAAGTATACCTGCCCGGGTGAGACTCTCCATAAGGCCCACTAGACGGACCAGAGCATCCTGAAGAACTGGGGTATCAATAAACCCCTATGGGACCTGAGATGGGCCCACCGAAACCGTTGGGGCCAGAACCTCATCATAAAAATCAACCTAAGGCTCCGCCGCTGGTGCTGTTGCTCTGGACTGAGCTCTACCCCTGCCTCGGCCTCTAGCACGGCCTCGGCCTCGGCCTCGCCCTCTTCCCCGCGTAGGAGCTGCTGCTGGGGGCTCGGGCTGCTGATCGGTAGATGACGAAGCGCATGTTCTCGCCATCTACGAAAGAATAGAGTAGAAGTTCAATTAGCATTGAGAAACCAAACCGCACGACAAGAAAGAACAAATGTGAAGTTTTCCTAACTCTGTAGCCACTAGGGGATAGATACAGACATCACCGTACCAATCCCTCAGACTCTACTAAGCTTGTTCGTGAATTGTGAGACCTATGTAACCTAGTGCTCTGATACCAACTTGTCACGACCCGGATTTCCTACCCTCGGGTGTCGTGATGGCGCCTACTCGTAGAAGCTAGGCAAGCCACGAAATATAGAAATTCTAACTCTTTCATTTTAAACCTTTTTAACAACTTGAAATAACAGGTGATCAACATTTAATAATAGCGAAAGATGAAATCAAGCGGAAGACATAGTCTAATTTAATACCAAAATCAGTACAAAAATGCCAACATGCGCCTCTACCCAGAAACCGGTGTCACAATATCACGAACTGTCTATGAGTACTACATACACGTGTTTGAAAAAGGAAATACAGTCTGTCTCAGAAACAAGTGAAAAAAAACGTATAATAGATAGGAGAGAACGCCGGGCCTGCGGACGTCTGCAGGACTACCTCGGGATCTCTGGATGGACTGAAAGCTGACTCCCCAAGTGCTACTACCCAAATGCTTCTCCGGTATCTGCACATAGTGCAGAGTGTAGCATCAGCACAACCGACCCCATGTGCTGGTAAGTGCCTGGCCTAACCCCGGCGAGGTAGTGAGGAGGCTAGGACCAGACTCCAGATAAACCCGTGCAGTTATATAATACACAGCGAAAAGTAACAGGATAACAAATTAAATAGGAGGGGGGTACATGCTACGGGGAAAATGTCAAATCCAGCAGGAAACTTAAGAGAAATATGAGAGAACAACTTACAATCTACCACAAAACAATAATAATACTGTTGCGGCGCGCAACCCAATCCCTAATCATTTACCACTGTTGCAGCGTGCAACCCGATCCAATATAATATTGTTGCGGCGTGCAACCCGATCCAATATAACGTTGTTGCGGCGTGCAACCCGATCCATATTTAGTATTGTTGCGGCATGCAACCCGATCCATGTTTAATATTGTTGCGGTGTGAAACCCGATCCATATTTAATATTGTTGCAGCGAGCAACCTGATCCATATTTAATATTGTTGCGACGTGCAACCCGATCCATTTATATATATATATATATATATATATATATATATATATATATATATATATATATATATACACACACACACACACACACACACATACATACCTTTAGCAATAACCATACCAAGTGTCCCGGCAAGGGATCAACAATAAACTACACTATCCCGGAAAGGGATTCAACAGTAAAAGTAAATACGTCCCGGCAAGAGAGAATCAGCTATAACCAATCTTAACTCAACTCCTACTCATCTTAGTTAACACCCATACTCAATCATAAGTAATTTTCATGAAAGTAAACTAAATCCTTGCTCAATATCGAGAATCGCCAATTAAAGCATCCGAAGTATCATTTAAGAACACAACAATATCAATTTAAGACTCACGGTCATGCTCGACACCAAAGTATAGATACTCGTCACCATGCCTATACGTCGTACTCAACAAGAAGCAAATAGCAAATAGGACTCAACTCCTAATCCCTCAAGATGAGGTTAGACCGAACACTTACCTCAAACTTCTACAGCCAACTCAATCCTCAAACACCGCCTTTATTCGGCTCCAAATCAATTGTATCTATACATAATCGACTTCATAACATCAATAAACGCTAAACAATCCAATTCCAATGCTTAATTATGGCTTTCTAACCATTCTCCCCAAAAGTCAAAAATTGACCCCGGGCCCGCTTGGTCAAAACACGAGGTTCGGACCAACACCCGATCACTCATTCACCCACGAGCCCGAATATATAATTGGTTCCAAAATTCGATCCCAAAACAAGGTCTAAATCACAAATTATCAAAAAGCCCTAACTCTACCCATATCCTTAATTTTCTACCCTTAAGAACATGATTTAAGCCTAAAAATCTAATGGGTGTTAATGAAAATTGAAGAAAATGAGTCTAAGATTATATACCTATGAATTGGTGGTGAAATCCCCTTTCACAAATCGCCCAATTTGGAGTTTGGATGAAGAAGTTATGAGTTTTGGTGAAAATCCCGTAATGGCTACTGTTCCGGTCTTTTAAAATAACTGGGCGAAATTGGTCATCGCGTTCGCGATAAGTTAGGTTTGACAGACCTTCGCGTTCGCGTAAGATTGCTCGAGTTCGCGGAGCTTTGGCTCCTCAAGCCTACGCGTTCGCGGGCCAGTGGCCGCGTTCGCGATGCACAAAATGGTGACCCCTCCCCAGGCCTTTACCTTACGCCTTCGTGAGTGCATGGACGCGTTCGCGAAGGGTCTCCCCCCCTCAGCCTCGCGTTCGCGTCTCAAGCTTCGTGTTCGCGAAGAAGAAATCTGGCACATGGGAGATTTGCCTTACGCGTTCGCGAGAGGGACCACGCGAAGAGTAAAATCCCTAGGCACTGAACAACAAAAACCTGCAACTTTTTGAGTTCCAAAAACCTTCTGAAACACACCCGAGCCCTCGGGGCTCAAAACCGAACATTGTACTAACTCAATAACATCATACGAACTTATCCGTGCGATCAAATCGCCAAAATAACCTCAACAACAACGAATTAAACCTCAAAATCAATGAAATATTTCAAAACTTCTTAAAACATCAAATTTTGCAATTTAGGTCCGAATCACGTCAAACGGATTCCGTTTCTTACCAAACTTCACAGAATTATCTTAAACCACATATAAGACTTGCACCGGGCGGCGGAACCAAAATACGGGCCAGATACCAACATGTTCTGATCAAAATTCATTTCCAAATTCTTTAAACAATTTCAGAAAATAATTTCCTTTAAAAATTCATTTCTCGGGCTTGGGATCTCGGAATTTGATTCCGGGCATACGCCCAAGTCCCATATTTTCCTACGGACCCTCCGGGACCGTCACATCATGGGTCCGGGTCCGTTTACCCAAAATGTTGACCGAAGTCAAATTAATTTATTTTTATAGTAAAAAAATTTCATTTTGCACATATTTTCTCATTTAAGCTTTCCGGCTACGCGCTCGGACTGCGCACACAAATTGAGGCAATGCTAAAAGAGGTTTTTAAGGCCTCGAAACATAGAACTTCAATTTAAAAGCGAGTGATGACCTTTTGGGTCATCACACGTGAGTTCTAACTATTCGAAAATGAATTTATCAAACTTCCTTGATATTTAAAACCTTAAATACAAAAATTAGGCATTTTCTTAACTATGAAGTACCTTCCAAAACTCAAACTACAAAGAAAAAGAGAGGCGATATAGTGATACTTACGTCGAAGGAATCGTTCTAATGTTATCGCTTCTTGATTTCGTAACCTAGATGTTAATCTTCTTGGAAACCCTTGAGAAAATCTTAAGGGTAAGTTTTTGGGGGTTCTCTGGTCGTGTTCTATGAAATAAAATAAAGAGAAAGACGATTTAAGCATATATATATATATATATCAACTTTTGAAAAGTCAATGAGGTGCTAGCTTTGCACCCTAGCATTGGCTCTTCTTCCAACGCTTATATCTTTTTATCCAGATGTCATATGAATGAACGGTTATGAGAGTTAGAAACACTATTCCATGACCTTCAATTTGGTATATAATATGTCCCAAAATATCTCATATAACACACGAAATGTATTGCTCAAAAAGCTTCAGTGACACAGCTACTTGTCACATATGCAGTCTGCGCAGTCTCGCAAAATTGCAAATATTTCTCTACTCCTATGTCGTATCGACAAACGGTTTAATGCGTTAGAAACTATACTTGTAGATCTTTAATTTGGTAGGTATATCATCCCCTAATTCCAAGTATATTGTGGGGGGGGGGGTAACTCGTCTACATTTGACCTATGTTTCAACACATTTATGAATGTAGCTTGTGATGACCTTTTCCAAATTTTGTTCCACAACTCGCTTGACTTCAAAACATACGCACGACTATCATACGACTAAAATAAGTCATAACATAATCTCCTTATAATTGTAAGCACCCTAGTCTCACCCCAAAAGTACATGTTATAACATTCAGCTTGTCGAGTTTCGACGAAACTTGTTTTTTCCGATTCGTTTAGCTTCTAAGCCTTCCAACACTCTTGGTACTTTATATTAGTGATCTTACATATTTGTAACCTCCATGGTAACATGATTAGCTTAATTTATGTACTTTCAAATTTGATCTCATTTCTGAGCTTACATTAGTTGACTTACGACATACTCTTACATACGAAAACATGGGGTGTAACATCATTCCCCCCTTTGGAACATTCGTACTCGAATGTCGATTGATGCGCTTATCAATCTCATAACTTATAGCTTTTATGAATACCTTAATATTGTCCTTGCCCTCTAGGCCACTGTTCTACGAATAAATCTAAAGGCCAGGGCATTCCCCCTTTAGGCCTCTTTCTCACACCTCGACATGTGGTTGGAATTCTTTCAATCTCGTAATTGTCGCTACCTTCTCTCATGCAGCCTGTATGACTCTGTGCTTGTACGAGCGCCTATGCAACTCTTCTCTCCTACTTCCTCCGGCTTTTATCCAATCTCTAGGCCTCACTTTGTGAATATATATAGAACTATGGCAAGTTGTCCCTCTAGGCATCTATAGGTGTACTGAAGTCCTTCGCTTAGTATTGTGTCGAACTTACGATTATTGTTATATCTTATTATATAGCCTCGGATATCTATCCTTATGGCTTTACTACATCTAAGTAGGTCCTACTTTACCATAACACTTACTTCGATTTATTATTACCGAGGTTTGCTACCAAACTCCAAGTTACTCTCTCGCTGTTTATCCTATATGTATAAATCTAAGTCCATTAATGTTTCCTCATTACTATTTATCTTAAGAATGAAAATCAAACCTCATCTCGTACTTTGGAACTTTTATCCATCTATTGTTGATTCACCCTAATGTTGATCTTTAATCTACCACTGATAACTTGAAACCTCTTACGTAATATATTGTCACTAGGACACACGTCGCATAGGGGAACATCTGGAGTTATTTACCTGATCCCCCTAGGGACGATACTATACTTCAATAATCGTATTTCATCGCATCCCAACGTGATTCATCTTATGGGGGTATTCTAATCTCATGCAATTCATGAAATTCCTTCTCTTTGAATAATTACTCAATCGGAAGACTAAATGCCATCCTCTTAACATTTATCAAAGATTACACCCTTATTCTCCTACTAGGGAAACATTCCATATCTTCTAAATGCTCCTAGTTTTAAACTCCTCCGAGTTCATTCAGGCTATACAGAGCTTTCTATAACTTACAGAAATCATTAACTCTCTTGTTTTGATGGGCTTAATCCTGAGGCTTTACCTATTCTCGTCACCTTCTCAATCACCTCTTCTTATCCTTACTCCTATCCACCTAAAACCTTGTTGATCTACCATACCTTAACTTGCAACCTACACATATCTATTTATAGTACTCACAGCCTTCCTTTAACTTTCTAACACCATACATTTTCTTATGTTATTCTGGAACCTCAAGCGAAACATCGCGCCATCTCTAGCTCTTCTGTACTCTCTTAGCTAGACCTCTCAGCACCTGGAAACCATAGGGTGGAAGATATGCTAGTAACGACACCACTATCATTTATGGATACTGAATCACGACGCTTCTAGCCCTCTATCTGAAGTCTGGACTATTACCAAGCTTCTGCACTTGAGTACCTCGTACCTTCGTTAACTTTACCTTACTTACCTTTAAATCTCACATCATATATTCTGTCTCTTTCATAACCTCCCTTCCACACATGTGGAATTCATATCCACAACTTGAAGCTCTACAATAATACTTGCACCTCTAGTGTATACACGATCCGGTGGGAACTTCATACTGACTTCTTATGAGGCTGGTACTATTCTAACTGCTTTATTGTAGAGACGTTATATAATATGACTACTGTACTATCTCTCTTGTACCTCTGCTGTTAAGAGTGATTCCGCAATGTTCTGAATCTCGATTTCAATACTCATCGGGGTCTAATAATCAGACTCCTGATTCACTTAGCTGATGTAACTCTTTAGTTTCCTCTTCTATCTTAGCCTTTAAGTAGGCTTAAGCTATCTTCCGATCTGTGGCTCAGGGTATTGGTTACTACTTTAGCACCTCGCCGACGCTAGCAATTCAAGATTTTGTCTGTGACGTGGACTCAATTATTTCTTTTAACTTATACCAGAGTCTTCTATAACTATAAGAATGTCAACATATATGTTGCATGAATAATACTATGAAATCTTAAGTGCGATCGTAACGTAACTAACTCCGGGTCATAGATCGAATAATTTCTTTCGTGCCTTCTCAGTTGTCTTTAAACGTAAACAATTACTTATCATGGTGTTTCTGGCACTTGTTGCTTGAATACTTAGGCTTATCTTGGTGCCCACATATATTAGAATTTTGTGCAACTCATATGATCACGAATATTACTTTTGATTTTACTTCATGTTCATAGGTCACGATAGATGCCACTTTCTTGTGGAGTGCACACAATGTTGTAGTGAATTTGTTGTTCCAAGATCATTTCTTCTCCAGGTCACTATGCTTAGGTTGAAACCTTTTTTCTTATTTCCTCAGCTAATCTTTCGTTGTAGTACTTAGGGGAGACCCTTTGACTCGTGTAATGTTACGAGCTTATTACATCGTATACCCAAGGAATTTTGATGTTCTGACTCACCTATAATTATCCTTAGTTACTTACCTCCACACCCTTGTGCTCTTAGAGTTACTTATGAACTAAGATTTCGATTGTCTCCCTAGTGCACTCACTTTTATTTTCGTAATAGTTATACAGTACCTTTTACTACTCTAACTCTTATCTGAATATTTCTCAGGGATTACAATGTCGTATCTGCGAGACTGAATTTCTTTTGTTGGGTTTCACTACATTTATCTTGCATGATCTGCTGATTTATCTGAGACCTCTTGTCTAGCCATAATTAGGCTCTTCCTAAATCGACTACTAACTACTTGTCAGTCCATGCTCATATATATATTCAGTGTAATCTCTCTTGGGTTATTCCCATTGTCTTAACTTATCTCTCGCACTGGCTCCTTATGTATCAAGTGCTCATTCATACTTATTTATCAATAACATCCTGGGTGGGAACCCATACTGCCTCTCCCCGGCGTCGTGCTTGCATAATGTTCTAGGGTCGTAACATATCTCTAGGATCTAAATAAATACAATCGCATTCCTTTCTCCTTTTTACCTTATTCTTCCTTTACTTAACTTCGACTTAGTACCATATCACACAATCTTCCCTCCTTTAGGGGAGTACTAACATTTAATTCTATGAAGATTTACCTATAAATATTTTACCTCTTCATCTTCGGCGTCTTTTCACGTATTTACTGACTCTTACTTGCCTTGCGATAACCCCTCTGTACCAGAGATAACTGAATTTCTTACGCATGAGGGTGACACCTAGTGTAACTGGCACACTTAGTCCCTTAAGCTTGACTCTGCTCACAGTGCTTCCTTCCGGGAAGCGTCTTCCTGAATGACCTTTAAAGGTTATTCTTCCATTACCCATTCTATTATTGCTAGAATGTGATCTCTGAAATTCTCACGATGCCGACTATTATCAAATCCTTCGGTCCCTAAATCATGTTTGATTTTTTTTCTTGTTTACTAGCCCATACAAATTTTTATTACTCCGGAGGTCTAACTTAGCCTTCTAGTAATCAGGTTTGAGTCACCAACTCATTTCTCGAAATAAGGATATGACTTTATGGCTTATACTCTTTATGGTCTCAAGGCCTGTCACCTTTTTCCTTCACTTGACTATAGATTATCGCCTAATTACAAGTATATTGGGAGAAAAGCTCAGCTACATTTGACCTATGTTTCAACATATTTATGAATGTAACTTGTGATGACATTTTTCAACTTTTGTTCCACAACTCGCTTGACTTCAAAACAAAATACACGACTATCATGTGACTAAAATAACTCATAGCATAATCTCCTTATAATGTTAAGAACACTAGTCTCACCCCAAAAGTATACGTTATAGTATCCCAGCTTGTCGACTTTCGATGAAACTTATTTTTTTGGATTCGTTTAGCTTCTAATCCTTCCAACACTCTTGGTACTTGGTATTAGTGATCTTAAATATTTGTAACCTCCATGGTAACATGATTAACTTACTTTATGTACTTTCAAAGACGATCTCATTTCTGAGCTTACATCAGTTGACTTACAACGTACTCTCACGTACGAAAATATGGGGTGTAACACAATATTACCCTCGGCATTATAAAATTAGTGCAAAAGTACCCCTCATCTGTTAGTGCCTTCCACTGTGGCCAACACTATCCACATGGCCTGATATTTTTCTGAGGTGGACGTCACGTGACATGCCACCTCCAATCACTTTACTCTATTTTTATGTCAAGCTATCTACGATAAATCTGACATATTTGATATTAAAATTTTATCAGAACCATATCCGCCCTTCAAAGATTGAAACTTCATTTCTTTATTCTTTTAATGGACCTTAACATTCATTTATGAATAATTGAACTTAAACTTAAAATCCCAAAAGAAAAAAATGAAAGCCTTGAAACAAAAACTTAAGAAGAAAATTGTGATATAGCTTTGCACATATCATGGCTATCAATACTGATAAATAATCTTTTTGATGAGGATGGAGTGAAGTAAGTTTCTGACATAAAGTTATCAACTTTCACTTACGCATATTCACAAACACTTTGAATGGATCTGTGCTAATTTTCGAGAATTACAACTGAATGACTTGTGGGTTTAACCTGATGCTGCAGATGTAAGGACATTGGGGCTTAGGCTGCCCATCCACCAATTTTAATTCTGAATCTTTTAGTTACCGTGTTTTTGTTGTAATCATGAACATTTTGTCTTTGTGACTAATTGAATTTGGTGGATGGGAAGACGCAATACTTCTTTGTCAAAAATGGGTGGATATTCTTGATACATTTGAAAGGACTGTGGAGGAGGGTATGGTGGCTGTTATGTTGGGGCAAATGGGAGATGATAGTGGAAGAAGAAGTAGGAAAGAGGGTAAAACGAGATTAGAGGTGGTAATGAGGTGGCATGCCATGTGGCGTCTAACTCTGTAAAATGTCAAGCCACGTAGATAGTGTTGGCAATAGTGGAGGGCACTAACAGAGGAGCGATATTTTTTTTATCAGTTTTATAACGTATGGTGGGATATTTTTGACCATTTTCCTTAGAAACAATCATAGGGGGAGTTCAATGCACGCTATCCTTTTCTTTCTATCTTTTTCGTATTTCTATATAATTAACAAAGAGCACAAAATGCACACCTGGCTGCATTTTAGAGGTGCCAAAATGTCAAGCAGGATATGGCGAGGTTGAAAATGGGTTAGGTAAAAAAAAATAAAATATTCAACCTGCTCATATTTAATACGAATAAAAAATTAATTAACTAACGAATAATATGAATATCCATAATTCATAAATATGGCCATTGTTAAAACAATTCCAGCCTCAATGTTGCAAAAACAACAATTTTTTCCCCTCTCTCTGTTTCTCTCTCATGACCTTTTGTTCCATTTCTAATTGTTTATCGCCAAATGGGTCTATATCAATAAGATTATCTGAACACATTTTGCTCTAAAATAATCAATTCAAATAAAAAAAATTCGTTTTTACTCCGTTTTAAACTTTTTATATTATATCTATATAGTTATTTAAAGATTGAGCTTTTGCGGAAAATTCGTTGCTTTAGCTTCTGAAGTTATATTCTTTGAGCCCGTTTGGATTGGCTTAAAAAAAGTGGCTTTTAAGCACAAGTGCTTAAAAGCAACTTTTAAGTGCTAGAGCTTATTTTATAAATAAGTAATTACATGTTTGGATAAAAGTGCAGAAGCTTAAAAAAAGCTGTTGAAGTGTTTGGCAAACAAGTGGTGGTAAGCACTTTTTCTTATTAAAAAGACAAAAATATAAGGGCAATTGCTTGAAGAAAAGTACAGAAAAATGAAGAGGAAGAGGAAAGAAGAGGGTAATTTTGGTATTATAAAAATTTATAAGGGCAAGAGAGTAATTTTATTGGTCAAACTAAAATGGCTTTTAAGCCAAAATCAAAAAAGTTGGAGTCAGCCAACTTGTTGCTTTTGGCTTTTTTTAAGCACTTTTTAGCTTTTTTTTAAGCAGTTTTTTTGTTCCCAAACACTCCAAAAACTAAAAAAGTGCTTAAAAGTTGGTTTGCCCATCCAAACACCCTCTTTTTCTCTTGGTAAAATTCGAATATTTTAGCTTTTGAAACCATAATTCTTTTTCTCTTGGTAAAGTTCGAACTTTTTAGCTTTTGTGTTCTGGGTGTTTTGTGTTTCTTTCAGTTGCTGCTTGTATACCCAATGAGATAACACTTAGCAACATAAACCAAATAACTAAAGGATATTTTTGAAATTATACAAATACAATATAGACAAAAATTGCTTATAATGTACCTATCATTGAACTGAACCAGGAGAAGCTAAAAAGGCAAACAATAAATAAATAAATAAAAGAGAGAGATATCCACGTAACAGACACAAATTCTGAAGCGGCACTTAGCAAGTGAACTGAATCAAATAGATCTAACCCATGGTTTATCCATTTTTTACGCGGATAATATAGATATTATTCACATTTGATTTTGTTCTAAATGGTTAATTATTCGATCCATATTTTAGTAGATAATGGATAGATACTTATATACTTTTTATTCATTTTGCTAGCGCCAATTGCATTGGTCACAACTCACAATGCAGGATCTGATTCATGCACATCAATTAAAATTACGGAAAATGGCCTAAAATACCCCTTTACTATATGAAATAGGACAGGCCAGCCCTTCATTAAAAGTTGGTCTCTATTCTGTCCTTGTCGTCAATAAATTGGCTCGTATATGCCCCCCATCACTAACAGAAGACTCATAAAGCCACGTAGAATACATGTGAGGCAATTTAGACCTAGTTCGAATAGTACAGGGGCATATATGAGCCAGTTATAATAGTCATTTCTCAAACACTTCACAACTCTATACTAGTTTATTTATCTGTGTTTAACTCCCTAGGTAACCTCTTTTAGATTTTATCTCCTCTAAATGGGAAGGATCAGTCCATATGGATGACCTGTGACCCAAACCCAATATCCAACAAATA
Organism: Nicotiana attenuata; assembly: GCF_001879085.1. Taxonomy (NCBI): domain Eukaryota; kingdom Viridiplantae; phylum Streptophyta; class Magnoliopsida; order Solanales; family Solanaceae; genus Nicotiana; species Nicotiana attenuata. The sequence goes on from NW_017670681.1 coordinate 198,112, forward strand.
GTGATCATTATTTTTCCTCTCCAATTTTCTTTATCATCGAAGCTTCCTTCCCCTACTTTCTAAACAGAGGGAAAAACGACTTGAGTTTGTTTCCATTTTTCTCACGCTAGCTTTTTGTAATGTGCTCAACATTTATGTGGTACGTCTTAATTTAATTTTATGCGTTTTTACCCGTGGATAACAGTTCCTTAACCTAAATCATCACTAAAGTACGTAATTTTTCTATTGATTATCTTTGAAAACTTAACAATATTGGTGTAAATACTAATCGTAAAGGGTCTCAAAAACTGTCAAAATTAGCCAAAATGGAAATATGCAAACTTAGAAATATCCAAAATGCCCAAAAAGGATCCAAAATGATATTTTATTTTTTACGTCTAACACTCGAGCACAAAGGTATGGCGCTTTCAATATTATTATGTGTTGCGACATCATACGCAATCCCTTAGCCCACTTCATAAAATCATTTTTTAGGAAATTTTTTGAGTGAAGGTTAATCATATATTAAATTGCATTTTTCGATCAGAAAGTCAAAGATCATTACCACCAGGTTGTGGTGGGATGGATAAGATCCATCCATTAATTCTTAATCAGATGTTTCAAGTTCGAGTCCTGAGAATGAAAAAAAAATATTGGTAAGAAAAGTTTTTTCCCTTTAATATAGATCTCACATAGTACGAATTCAAATTAATCGAGGGCTCAATACGAGTAACAAACATCATATGAGAAACCACGTAAGGAAGATCATTCCCAATTATTGAACCTTGAATCATACCGAATGGCAATGTACTCTATTTTGTGTTATGACATTATACACTTAACTTGAAAATAGAAGCATGGGATGAAAATAAAATAGATTAAAGGGAAAAGGAAAAGTAATGAAAAGGTTGCCGACCAGCAGGTGCGGTGGATAAAGAAAAAGAAACAAAAAACATGGAAGAAATAATGTAAACAAACAAACAAAAGAAAGAAGCAAAATTCATATTAAAACTATCACCTTCAAAGTTAGAAATTTAAGTTGTCTATGAAAACCACGAATTTCATATCAATTTAATGGACTTCAATTCAGTCTACACTAGTATATTTTATCGACCACAAGATCATTTTCTCCTTCAACATTAACTTGTTTTTATTTAAATGACATCTTGACTAAAAACGTATGTACCTTAACTAAGGGTCAAATGGTTCGGTTTGCTTTGCTTCTTTTTTGTTTTTTGCAAATTTTTATATTTAGTTTTGAGAAAATTGTTAGAAAGAAAAAAGGAAAAAAAAAATAATCGACTTCTTTTTCAGTTATATAGTTATTGACGTTTAAAGGCTAATGACAACAACGTACACGGCACTATTGTTCAAAGAATAAAAGAATATGACGTTGCCCAATCATAGCATTTTAGAAAACATCAGTTTGCTCTTAAGTTGGGCGATTTAACGGTCTTTTTCTTCCACGGCAAAAAAATGGAGTTTGGCACAAAGATTAAAGAGGAAAGCAATTTCACTTTGGTAAGGAAAATAGCAGTTCCAAATAAACCTGATAGATGCATATTTTTTTGTTAGGACCGGGAATTCGGGTAGTGCGGAATTTAGCCAAACAACGTTATAATAATGATAATTAAAGTAGATAAAGAAGGCACGAAATTTAACGTGGTTCAGTCAAGGTGACGTACGTTCACAAGCGGATAAGAGCAATTTCACTATAGCAACCGGTAAATAAAAAGAGAGCATAAAATTAGAGATGAAACTCTAATTATCCCAAAATATATCCCAAGAGAATAACCTCGCTACAATCACTCACAAAGAAGAGGTTCGCTCAAAGTGTTTCTCAACACTAATTCTATGGAATATAACAAAACTCTCTATTACAAGAATACTTAAAATGACTTTTTAATCAAAATATGGGATGATTCAAATAAAGTAAGATGACCCATATTTATATGACACAGTTCTTGGTCCCAAGTACAAAAAAAAATTAAAAGAAAATACTTTTATTCTTTGGCTCCAAAATTAGCCATGAATAAATTTAGGCCATATCTTACATTTTTGTTTTGAGGATACATCGAATAGTGAGTACTTAGTATAAGGGTGGCAAGTGAGCTGGTCCAGGATCGGGATGGGCCGGGACCGCAGTTCAAACGGGCTAAGTAGGTCGGGATCGGTATATATGCGGGCCTGGACCGGTCTCGTAGGCCGGTTCTTGGCTTTGGGACCAGTAGGACTGGGACCGGACCGGTCCCTTAGTGGGCCAAACGGTCCCAACGGTAAATCTTTTTAAAAAAACTAGCCATTTGAAAATTTTTAAAAACAACCCTTGGGCTGTCAAAAATAGTCGTTGGCTATTTAGAAAATAGCCATTTAATCCCTCCAACTTTACTTTAACCCCAAACTTTTTATAATTATACTTTTTCTCGATTTTCAACTATAAATACCCCTTCATTCTTTCATTTGTCTTACAAAATCAATATCAATCTATCACAATCTCTCTTTAATTTTCTTCTATACTTGCTACTATTGCTTACTTTATTCCAAAAAATAGTAAAACAATATTGAGGTTGTTACAATTTGTGAAGTTGGTGAATTGAAGTCTTCAAGTCTTCAACGATAATCAATTTTCAACAAGTTCTTCGTCAATTCGGTAAACTCGTTCCAACTCTTAAGTTTTAATATTATAGTTTTTTTTGTTTTATTTATTTGCTACTTGATTAAATAAGATGGCTTCCTTAAAAAATATTTTGGTAAAAATAAGGGAAAGTTCAAGAGTGGCGAATCTAGTAGTCATGATGTTCCTCCTCCCTTGCCCCCGGCTCCCCGAACCAAACCCCATATCCGTCCTACACCTGCTATTCTTGATAGCGATAATAGTTTATTACAATTTACAATTTATCGAGATTTAATTTTGCCATAATATTGCAGTCGGTGAACAATTAGACCACGAATTAATGAATGCTCCTTATTCTAATAATTATAATACTGTTGATGAAAATGATGATGAGGAAATTGATCTCGATGAAACTCAACCAGATGATGACACACTCACTAGTCCTGCTCCTGATCTTAACCCACCCTGCTAATCCAAATGATGCCCCATCTGATACTCATGTTACTGCCCCTACTTTTTCTAGACAACCTACCAAACGGACAGAAATATCTCCTGTTTGGCCATTTTTTACTCAACTAGTTCTAGAAAATAAGGTTAAGTGTAAAACTTGTGGTACGGAGTTAGCTTTTAAATATTTTGGATCGTGGGGGAACGGGAACTTTGGCTAGACACATAAAAATATATCCTCAAGATAGAGTCAGATATCTTCGTCTAAAAGCTTTTGCCGGGGGGAAAAGTGTACCTACTCCTAGTCAGGCTGACCCTAGTACCTGTTCTAAACCTTGTCCAACTAGATGGAATTACATGTATGAAAGTTTGGTTGTTGCATATGAATAGAGAAACCCCATAAACTCAACGTTTAATGCACTTGTAAGTGATGATGATGAGCACCTTATGCATGAGGATTGGGCTAATGTTAAAATGCTTGTTGATTTTTTAGAAAATTTTCATATTGCTACAAATGAATTTTTTGAGCAATATTATCCTACTATTTCTAACTGTTTAGTTTATATTGCAGAACTTGCTAATTTGTTAGCTCATTTTTCAAAGGGCGAGGAAATTTATAAACTTGCTATTGATTCTTTGAGAAAAAAGTTTAAAAAATATTTTTTCCTTATTCCCCCTATTTATGGTGTTGCTACTTTGTTAAATCCTTTTATGAAATTAGGAGGTCCTCAATTTTGGTATGAAACTGTTTATAATGGTTTAGCATTTGAAAATGATGAGTTGTCACTTCCGGAAGCAATAGGCTCAATTAGAATAAATATTCAAACAATTTATAATGCTTATCAAGTTGCATTAAAATCATGCTAGACCAATTATAGAGCGTCTATGAGGGAGAGCTTGGAAAAATCAGTACTTTTCAAAGATTGGATCCGTTCGGAAAGAAGAAATTTTGGACTTGCTGAATCACAACCAGAGGAAGGCGAAGCTTACGAAGAAATGCTAGCTGAACTTACGGAGGATGCTGCTTCGCCCGACAATGGAAGCGACGATGACCTAGCTACTTTTCCGCCACCATCAACGAAAATTCCTCCGAACCTTGAATGATTTATGAAGTTTGTAAGAGATACAAAAGTAACTTGTATGAACAAAAATAAGATGTATTATGTAACTTGTATTTTGACACATCTTGATTAGTTTCTTTTTCTTTTCAATGGTGGTATTAGCACCTTGTTGTGCTCATTCCATAGGGAGGAGGAACACTAAGAAAGATATTGTCATATTTATTAATGCTATAATAAAATTACAAGGCATTGCTTTGAATATCTCTTTACAATATTTTTGTCTTTAAATTTGAATTAAAAAATTTAGGTCACAATTTTATATAAAATTTACAAGGCATTGTCTTAGATATTGTTTTAACATCTTTTTGTCTCTAATTTCTATTTAATTCTTTTTTAAAAAAAATTTAGCCGTTGGGCCCACTTAGCTACTTAGCCCGCAGGCCCAGCCCGTTTAGCCCGGGACCATGAGTTCGTAGGCTCGGTCCCGGCCCAATCCCTACAAAAAGAGTAGAAATGGCATGGGGTAGCCACTATTTAAAGTGGTATTTACTTTTTATCCAGCATTTTTAATGCTTAGCAATAGTAGTCACTAGTCTATTAAAATTAATATGAAAAGAATGTGTTACCCTTTCTTCTATCTCTTTTATGTGTTAGGGAGAACTGTGCCGCCATCTGTTGAGGTTTCAAATAGATCTTCTGCTGTTAACTTTTCGTCATGAGCTTATTAATTACATAAACAAATTTTATGCTACTGCTAATTAACACAATTGCTGGAAATTATAAAGTACATTAGAAGATGGAAAAGACTGTTATATGGATCAAAAGGCTAATGTTTCAATATAATATTAATTGTAATCATACATTGTCGAAAAGAAGCTAACCAAGCTAGCTCATAATAAAATAAATCTGAGTTTGGAATTAGGATGATCTCTTGGAGGTACATATTTATGGAATTACTTTATAGCAGCATTCTACCTTGTTAAATATTGTACGTTATTATCCTTATTGTGTGTTTGCATTTAATTTATTTTGTGTTAGAATAAATTAAAAATTAAGGACAATAGGTCCTGAACTTAGACTAAGAAGCCCAAAAGTTAAGGACAGGCAGTCCTTAACTTACAGTTACAAGTTTAAAAGTTAAGGACAATAGGTCCTTAACTTTGATTTCCAAGTTCAAAAGTTAAGGACAGACAGTCCTTAACTTACAGTTACACGTTCAAAAGTTAAGGACAAGCAGTCCTTAACTTACAGTTACAAGTTCAAAAGTTAAGACAATGTCCTTAACTTTGATTTCCAAGTTCAAAAGTTAAGGACAAACAGTCCTTAACTTACAATTACACGTTCAAAAGTTAAGGACAAGCAGTATTTAACTTACAGTTACAAGTTCAAAAGTTAAGGACAATAGGTCCTTAACTTTGACTTACAAGTTCAAAAGTTAAGGACGCTTGGTCTTGAAGTTTGAGTTCCAAGTTCAAAAGTTAAGGACATGTAGCCTTGAAGTCCTGAACTTAGAGTTCCAAGTTCAAAAGTTAAGGACATGTAGTCCTGAACTTAGAGTTACAGGTTTAAAAGTTAAGGACATGTAGTCTTGAAGTCCTGAACTTAGAGTTTCAAGTTCAAAAGTTAAGGACATGTAGTCCTGAAGTTAAGGACATGAGCAGAAGGGTATTTTCGTTCGGGCAGTTAAAGTTTATTAAACCAGTGGCTAAAGACTAAAGACATTTAAAACACTGGCTTTAAAATAAAGACAGGAGCTGTTAGTGGCTATTTGTGCACATCGACCGTTTAGCTCGGGACCGTTTATTTTGGACTAGCTCGGGACCGGGACCGAGACCGTTTGGACCGGCCCACTTGGCCCGTTTAGGGACCGGACCGGCCCACATGCCAGTCTTAACTTGGTAGGACCTCGACCACCTACTAGAATCAAATTGTAAGAATATAAGCAAATTCAAAATTTTATTCTTAACACGTAACTGATCATTATGCATTAGAAATTAGGGGTTCAGAACTGTATCAAATTACTTGATACGGGCTGTAAAAGCTATGCTACATCCCCACTGTGTAACAGTCCAACACACAAAGTAGACATACGTATTGTCATCCATTCCATATTTCCATGTCCAAGATGAGTGTAGCAGATATTTATTTATTTTTTTTTATTTTTTAAAAATAGTCTTGGCACAATGTTCTGGTCACAGGTTCAAATCATAGAAACATCTTGCATAAATTGCAAGCTATATGTATATACAACAGATCCAATGTAGTTTTGTCCTCCTCCGAACTTCACACATAGCGGGAGCTCAGTGCATCGGCAGGGGCGGAGTTAGAGACGGGCGTGCGGGTTGAATCTAGTAACTTTAATCCAAACTCTATATTTGTTTAAGTAATTCATTTAATATTTCTAAATTATTAATTAGAATTCAGTAACTTAAAATGACTAAAATCCTGAATCGAGAAACTTCAATTTCTGGCTCTGCCGCTGTGCACCGTACGTACAACTGAATTCGTGCATAACAATTCGAATTATTGCCTTTTATCAATTGAATTTTGTCCTTTGGGACAACAAATTTAAAATTCAATAATACTTTTTGGTGCTGAATACTAAGTAGAAACATCAATTTCAATATGTTATTGCTCCAAAGAAGGCATAGCCTCTTACAATGATTCAAACATGTATACATTTGTAAACAAGAAACAGCATAAAGGAAAGAGATGACACAGAAAACATGAAATGAGCTTAGAATGTCGGGAACTCAATGCTCGAGCCACATTTTCCTCTAGGAAAAACAGGGCATTCGATGAGATCTGAACCTGAGCCATCTACACAAATATAAACCTGGTATAACTGGCTATTACCAGACTCGTCTACATTACATTCGATTCCAGGAGCATATCCAATCGCGCTTCTAATCGCATTTTTAATGCTGTTCAAGCTATAAAATCCCCCATCAGGGTTAATTCCAGCACCCTGAAGAATTTCCAAAAGATTAATTTGATTCTTGAGATCAAGAGCCTTCTTGAAATAGCCGTGTTGGTCAAAAACATTTTCTGCACAAGTGCCATGTTTTTCCCATTCATGTGACCAAAATGCTGAGCCAGTACCACTTGGGCATGCTAGAGTTGGCCAATTTTGTTGCATTCTGCTGATTAAATCAGAAACCTGCATAGTAAATTCAAGAAATGGTGACTACTTCAAGAACTTCGGCCAATTTATATGGTACCGTTCAGATTTCGAGAGTCCAACTTAATTTTAACCGTGAACTCTGACACAGAATCTAGCTAAATTCTGAATTCGGACATAGAATCTAGCTAAAATTTACATATTTGGAAGCTACATAAAAAGTACTATAAGTCACAATAATTATCAATAAAAAATATTTAAAAGGCATAGGAAAAAATTGCGGGTAAAAAAACTCATTTGACTCTCAAAATCGGGAGACTGCCACATAAATTGCCACAGATGGAGTATATAGTGTAATGCCGCTGAAATTTTGATAAATAGACGTATTAAATATGAAATCATAATTTCAAAAAGATGTTGAGAGCCCGACATGTTTAAATTTTGTATCCGCCTCTAGTGACTAACAATTAGAATAATAAACTTTTTAGAATACAGTCAAATCTCTATAACAGCCTCATTTGTTCCGAATTTTTGTGGCTGCTAATATCAGATTGCTGTTATAAAAAACATATATAACATAGCATGAAAATTGATTCCATAAAAAATTGGCTTTTATAGTGAATGACTATTATACAACGATACTATTATAGAAAGTCCTGATGGTATATTGGGTACCTGAGATTGATCATAAGGGCTGTTAGGATCACAATTTGAAGGGTAAGAGCCATCATTATTATTTGGCCAAAGTCCATGAATTCCAAAATCTGATTCTGGTTTTCCAGTTTTGGGATAGCAACAACTTTGTTTAGTGTCACAGTAAGATCCTGGCCACTGCATAAAAGATAAAAGACATATATTAATTAAAAATAACTAAACTAAAACAGAGAAAATTACATCTAAATATTTAATTAATTAAATTGGATGTAAACCTGTTGAACAAAGTAGAAAAAGTCGAAACCTTGAGCAGCAGTAAGGACTGATAAACACTGTGTAATAAGGAATAGTGTCAAGAACAGAGAAATGGCTGAACTTGAAGCCATTTTCATCGATTTTTGCTTCTAAAATTGAAGCTTCTTTTGTGGACTTTAAAAGGGTGTATTTGTACTGATTTTTGGCTTGTTTATTTATAGAAAAAAAAAATATGAAGATGTGAACAGACTAAATTTAAGTGTGAAATTGAGGCGCTGGATATTTGGTAATTGGTTTTATAATCTGATTCGGTATTTTGTCCCTATTAGTGTTTCTGATGTTGACACTTGACAATGAGAAGATGGTAATTATTGATTTTGGTATATTCTATAAGCATATGAGATGACGGTGTTCTTTTATTGGGTTAATAATATTTTATGTTAATTTGGGCTGATGTTAAGGATACATTTTCGATTTTTTCCTTTTAAAAAAGCTTTCTCAATCTCGGAAGATGGAAAGTTGTCATAAAGTGTGTTCTTTGTATTAAGATAATTAAGTTCATTAAAAGGCAAATAAAAGCATTCATATGAAAGATACAGGTGTATTGTTTTTATATATATATATATATTCAAAAGGCTGATTGACGCTTTCAGACTTGCACGTCCCTCGTGAATTAATTGTATACTATCTATTATTAATAGACATTATGTTCTCCATATCTGCCACTTAATAATTGAGTTTGAGCTCACATTGATACGGTATAATATTTTTTAAATCAAGTTAAGTTGATCTACAATAACAAATAATTCTTCAGCACGGACAATATGAAATGTTGATCGATATTTTTACCATTTCAATATAGATCTCATATGGGATAAAGTCATATAATTATTTCTCCTATATTTAGAATTTATAATTAATTATTTTTTTTTGCCATGAAATCTTTTTTTTTTTTTTTGAATTTTGAAGTAGCTAAGAACTCCTAATAGTTACGTAATAATTTAGATTTGAGTAAGATTTTATTTATAATAAATTCCTCGCCTAATATTTGGTAGTAATTTAAATTTGAGTAGATTTTTATACAAATTGCTTGCCTAATTGATAATAGGCGAAATCTAGGCAATTAAGCCATTGTTTATGCTTCCGTTTAATTACATTTCAATGACATAATATGGTTATTTGATGAAAAATAGCCTCTAATTATGATTTGTGTACATTGCAGGGTGAGGAGCTTATATGATGCTTTCAAGAGATTATTGGAATGATTTATGGGCAAAAAGAAAAACGATCCCTCGGAGTTGAGTACGTGCAAGAACAAGACGAAAAATTGGAAGAAATCAAGACCCAGGCGCGCGAAGACAGCGCGAAGTCGCGCAGAGTTCGCGCGTGTTACAAGCTGAGACAGAAAGGGCGCGCGAAGTCGCGCGGTGCCGGTCCTGAAAAGAGCTAGTTGGGGGTAAATTTGAAAATCTGGAAAGAAACCTACTTAACCTATATAAAGTCAAGCTCGCCCAAGGTCAAAGAATGAAGGGTTTTCATAGGCTAAAGCAAGAAATAGAGAGGCAAGAGGCAAGGAGGGATTTGGATCATCAAGTTCTTTGTTTCTTCTCTTTGTTTTTGCTAATTGTGATGAAATTGAATCTATTTATGATGAATTCTATCTTAGTTTGTTTTCCCATAGCCATGAGTAGCTAAATCCTTTGTCTACGGCTTTGATGGAACCTATTGGGGGATGAACATCTTGTTTATGTGAATACAAATTGCTAGTTTCAATCTCTATTTGTTCAACTTGTGCTTGTTGTAGTTAATTGACAGGATCCTCAATTAGCTGTGCCTATTTAGTGTGCATAACTTGGAAAAGAGTGCATATTTAGGTTATTGTTGAACAACACCACTCCCAAAGTATAAGAGGAATCTATAATTGCGGGTTTAAAGGCGGGATTAGGGATAACGAAGCCTTGGGTGTAATTTAAAGTGAAGTGTGCGAAATAAAGTAAGCTAGTGTATCTCGGGAGAGTGCAATTAGTATATTACTGTGATTACTCGGGAGAGATTTACGGTAAGATGAGCGTTCATGATTGATAAAGATGTGTTGGAAAATTTGTATGAGCATAAACAGAAGGGATTCCTTCAATAGGGGAAATCATTGCCTTAGCTTCTCTCATCATTGTTTACAACCTTAGCATTTTTATTTACAGTTGTTTAATTCACTTGCAATCGTAACTAGTAAAGCAACCTTCAACGGTAATTCAAACATCTGGGAAACTGGTTCTGAAGAGTTTAGTGGGTCTAAAAATAGTGATTGATAGGTTAACTCTCTGTGGATTCGACCCTGGGCGTAATACTCGGGTTATATTTGCAACGTCCACGTTGTCCTTTTTATAAGGCATAGTTGGGCGTGATCACTAATATTTAGTAATTTTAATTTGAGTAAGATTTTTTCTATAACAAGTTACTTCCTAATATTCAGTAATTTAAGTTTGAGTAGATTTTATAATAAATTCCTTGCCTAACATTTAGTAATTTAAATCTGAGTAAGATTTTATTTATAATAAACTCCTCACCTAGTAATTTAAGTTTGAGTAAGATTTTACTTAACAAAATTTCTTGCCTAATATTTAGTAACTTTAATTTTTGTATGATTTAATAATAAATATCTTGTCTAATATTTAAGACTTTAAAAGTAACTCTAATTAATAGATCATTTTAGAACTGAATGTAATTGAAAATGAAAAAGATGCACTTCATTTTTGGATCTATTTGCTATTTGAATATTAAGCATATAAACCAATTGACAATTTATATTGGTAATAGTTCAGAACATTTTTATCGAATTCTTTTTGCATTATTCTTTAAAAGTTTTAAAAATAATATTACAAAGGCAATTTAAAAATAACTTCGAAAGCTCGAAAGGTTTAGATGTTGGAACAATAGATTTGCAGGGAACAGAAATTTGCGATTTTCATAGTATAGTCATGGTTCGTAAGGAACTTATGTATCCTAATATGTTGTTATTGGGGTTATAGCATAATTCCTCCAAACTTTTTACATAGCATTATTCGAAATTCAATATCTCAGCAATAACTTGAATTTTCACTAAAACACGTTTGTGGATAGTTTGAGAAGAAGGAAAGTAATTGCTAGAAAGAATCTGATTTGGTGTGTGTTAATACGTTTTAGAGGTACTGGTATCTATGAATGTACGTTGCACGTTAATAACGTGATGATTTAAACATTTATTTACATGAAGGAATAATAAAATTTAATTAATGAGAGAAATTTTATGTATAATAATACAACAATCGTCTAAAATGCCGAAAAATATTACTACATTAGCATAATAAATGAATTTAAAATAAAAGGACATCATCAAAACTTACACAAATGATCAATTTTGTCATGTTAGTTGGATAATTATGCATTATAGTTTAAAAATATTTGATGTGATGGTATCTTAACGAACACTTCGTTGTGAACAATATTTTTTTGTGTATGTTTCCTCCTAATGCTTTAGTTGCTCTGCCATAACCAGAACTCTTGTTGTCGATCTTGATATCTCTCTTGAAAGTGAAACATACACTTGTCTGTGCAAGAAAATATATTGCAGTAGATATAGTCCAATATTTAGGATGTTTGTCCTTGTGCTTTATATATTGTATTTGCAAAACATAAACATACTAAGAATTATTTTCACACAAATTTAAAAAGATATTCCTTAGTTTCGAAAGACGAAAGTTGAATTCAGGGATAAGAATATACTTAGAAGCACATTGACCAGTATCATAATTTTTGCATGTATGACGTTATTGTCAAAACTTCTATATACTATCCGTGTGCTATTACATAAGCTATTCGGCGTATCTAAGTTTTTCAGTAGCATGACAGACATATTTTTCTTCAAAATCTACCTATATATAATGGAAGATCAATTTTAACTTAGTCTATTATATAAATGGTGACACTAACGTACGTAAGAAATAATAAACTTGGCAACAAACATGTATAATAGAAGGTCATTTTGTATTAAAGTATTTAAGTATTCTTCTTGGTAGTAATTAGTGGTATCATTTTTTGCTGAGTCAAAAAAAAGAAAAACATTTTGGTTTTACTATAAATTTTGCAATCAATCTTTATATAGTCGATCAACATATTCATTTATGCTAGCTAAGATATCTTTTTAATTCTATCATGCGATTTGCACAAATTGCGTTTTAATCTAATGATAGAAATATTTCTCTTATTACATGTACTACTATTACTATTGGGATTGATAACTAAGTGTTCAGGAAGAACCAAATCATCTTTTATTGGATGCTCTTCTTCGTTACTAACATGAAGCAAGAAGACACTGAATACTGGATCTGTTCTTACTTTATATTTCTTGTCAGTTGAATCTTTTTCATTTGAGGCCAGAAGTATAACTTTGGCAAGCTAGCTTTTGCAGTCTCTGCTTTTGTCGATTTTGGGACTACTAGTAGTACTTGACATAAATCACATCCCAAACCATTAAATTTCCACCAAATGATTCATTAATATCCAATATATCTTTAGAACTCCGGGCAATTATTTCGATCGTTTGACACTTAGCCATAAGTGCTTCATCCCATATTATCAATTTTGTCTTCCTTATAAATTTAGCATCATTGCTCTGCTTTGATATATTTGTGATGACTATTTAAGTTGTTTGAAGAGGTATATCAAATCTAAAGTGGGTGGCCTCACAATAAAATCGTTGTTGGTATACCACTTGCTATTATTGCTAACAGTGTCATGCCTCTTGATATGATATTTGCAAGTAATGCATGACATGAAAATATTATTTCGATTCTGTCAGAGGCATCTACAAAGAATAATCTCGTTATAGCAGAGTCGACTCTTTATAATATAGTTTTTAGTTTTGACTGTGCTTCCTCAAATACTTGTATAGCATTTTGATTCTTAATAATATACTAACCTTTTTACTTTGTGTTCTAACGCTCTTTCTATGGAATAAATTTATGTACCCTAAGATTTTTTTTTAACTTGAATAAGAATTTTACTCGTATGATGAGTTTAATTGAATTGGATTCTCTTACTAAATAATTAATTAAAAGATTTAATTATTTGAGTTTAACATAATAAAAAATTTATTCTATGCTGATTCAGATCTTAATATTAGTTCATCTCATATTTTGAATATTTAATCTTAATTATAGTTTTATCCACCATAAATTTTATTTTCAAAGAGTAAAAAATTGATATGACATTTCACTTTTAGATCTTTATGTTTGTAGAATCATTAGTGGTATTGGCTCTTACCAACCATTTTTTTCTCTTTATCACACATTTATATTCTTAAATATTTTCTTAGTTGTTGTTTAATAATTGAGTATTTTTCAATATTGCACGAAAATTGATTAAAAAAATATTATTGGAGTAGAAAAATAGTTCAAATATAATATAAAATATATTACCGTGGTTTTTTTTTTCTTTCTCATTTCAACTCTTTATGCAGTCCATTTAATGTTACTTTTATTTTTTTCTTAGTATTGGACATTATGGAGTGCCAATACGGAGGATCCTTATAAAATTGATTTTATTAAACCTTCCTACATATTTTTAATAATGATTTAATAGATAAAATTTTATTAATTGTAAAATCTTAATATTAAAAATTAGCATAGAAGGTATTGTAGTCCAAAAAATAGGTTAGTGCAGTTATGTCCTCTTCTATGAGTTCTTCCGTTTAATAATTTAGGACTATTTTGGTATATTAATATTATATTTATGCTTTTATAATAATAATATAGGCCCTCCTTTTTCTAAATGAATTTGGACAATATAATACATTCTCAAGTTAAATTAGTAATAGGACATTATAATACGTTTTCAAATTAAATTAGCAATAGAAATTTTAAGAAGCATATCATAAAGTAATAGGATTACATGACTAAAGATATTTACTTGTATGTAGGAGTCCTAACGTATAATATTATGTCATACAACTAATAAGATTATAACGCTAATATCTAGAATTTCGGTTATGCCCTTTTATTATGAGTTATTATGCTTAATATTATAAGGTTATTTTTGTAAACCGATATTGTATTCGTGCTTTTATAATAATATAGATATAGATAGATAGATATAGATATAGATATAGATAAACGAGAATATATAATATCATAGGAGTTTGTTAAGATACGTCCATTAAAAAATATGAGTAATAAGTTCTCGTAATAAAATGTTCAAGTGCACTGATAATTTAAAAATTATTTCGTTATATATAATTTAAATTCTTAATAATTTAAGCAATTGTATGTGAACACAAAGGAAGAATTGACATTTGACAAGCAGCATACTTTCACCTTGACCATTTAGGCCGATAGACAACTTTCTTTCACATCTCCCCATTTTATAGAGTCCAAAATATTGCACTCCCTCTTCTATTCAATCAATAGCAGCATGATTTTCTGTCTTGTTCTTTGTTTGTTTGTTATTTTTCCTCCATATCTAATGAAATATCACTATTTTATAATTGAGTTTGAATTTTATATACTGACGATATAAAATTTTTATACAATCAGATCACTTAAAACGTAATTACATGTAGCTATATTTAGTTATATTGATCAGTAACCTAGAATAAACGGTGGCTAACATGCTTTAAATTGTTGAATTTACATTGACTGTGTTAAAAGTTCACTATATTATCAGTGTAATATAACTTAAATTGTTAAGTTTACATTGATTGTGTAAGAAAATTTCATTACATTATCTTGAGTCCATTACTCAAATGGTCACTCAACTATCCCAAATTATCTCCTAAGGTCACTTTACTTTCGTTTGTAACAACAAAGTCACTGAACTATGCCTATTGCGCTCAGAAGGTCACTCAACTAGATTTTCCAAATTTTGGATTGCCAAATACCTATTTTATCCTCTAAATTATAAACATTTATCTTCTTTTTTTAAAAAAAAAAAACTTTTTAATATTATGATTTTCCCTTTTTAATTTATATATATGGACTTACCAATAGAAAATAAATATTATTTATAAATAAAATAATAAAGAATATTTAAGCATATATAATGCTGGAATAACAAAATAATGAGCATAGAAAAAAAATTAATTAGAGTAATTTGTTAGTAATAATAATTTTAGTATTAACAACAAAAATTCAAAAAATTATTTACACAGCTCAGAATGAAAGAAAATAAAGATTGTAAAGTATATATTTCATGCACGTAACATAAAAATATTTATTTAAATAAAGGTATTTTTATAATATACATTATATATTCTTGAAAATTATGCTCAATTATATTATTATGTTTCTACCAACTTTCCGACGACACAAAGTTATGTCACCGGAAAGTAGGGGGACTATCTTTATATGTGTATGGAATATATATTTTACAACCTTTATTTTCTTTCTTTCTGAATTGTGTAAATAATTTTTTTAATTTTTGTTGTTAATACTAAAATTATTATTACAAACAAATTATTCTAATTAATTTTTTTACTATGCTCATTATTTTGTTATTCCAGCATTATAGATGCTTAAATACTTTTTATTTTTATAATTTATAAATAATATCTATTTATTCTATAGATAAGTTCACAATATATTTTAAAAGGGGAAAATCATAACATTAAAAACTTTTAAAAAAAATAAAAGAAGATAAATATTTATAATTTAGAGGGTAAAATAGGTATTTGGCAATCCAAAATTTGGTAAATTTAGTGAATGACCTTCTGAGTGCAATAGGGCATAGTTCCGTGACTTTGTTGTTACAAACGAAAGAAAAGTGACTTTAGGAAATAATCTGAGATAGTTGAGTGGCCATTTGAGTAATTGACTCCATTATCTTTGTGAAATAACATAAATCTTTTTATATTTAGTTTGGACGTTTCTTGAAGCCTTCGGGAACTCTGACAACTAATGCTCCGTCAACCACGGCATTGACATAGCCCATAAGAATAGAAGAATTAATCCAAATAGCCATTCACTTAACCGCTTAAACTATAAATAGTCGGTGGAGGTATAATATATGCATAATTTATGTGCTATATAAATAATTATGTATAAAGATCCCATAAGAATATGCTCCATTCTTGAGAAAAAGAAATCCCCAAATTGACAAAGTTGTACAATATGAAACCTTGCTATTGAACTAGACAGATACAAATCTTTCAGGTAAGCACAGTGTAGACCACGCACGTATTTTGTGTGGCGCTAATTCTATCCCTGCTTGTTCCTTGGCAATTCAAGGTATTGAGATAGTGATCCTGAGTTATCATACAAAAGTCAACCTGGTGTACTAAATTCGTGACATTATATTCAGTTCCAGGAATGCAACAAGTTGCATCTATACCATATACCGTGAATCGCACGGGCTAACCAGTTTTGAGACTGGTAATTGAAAAATAGACAGCATTTGCAAAGTCATTGAAAAATAGCCAGTATTTTGTTGCAACATGGAAAGTTCGAGCATAATATACTTCAGCATAATACACTGGAGATTGGAGCACATGTGTATGAACTTCCAGCATATTATGCTGGACTAGTATATTATACTGGAGCTCCATTATATTATGCTGGAAGTCCAGTATAATATACTGAAAGTCCAGAATATTATAATGGAATATTTTTTGGATTTTGAACAGTATTTTCATTCAGATTTATCTTTACATGAAAAATGGCTAAATCTCGATTACTTTTGAAACTGTGGCTACTTTTCAATTACCACTTGTAAATCTGGCTATTTTTGAATTTCGGCAGAGTTAATTTGGGCCTCAACAAACTAGGTAGAAATGACACCATGTAGCCACTCTAAAGAGCTGCTATTTAAAAATTAGCCAGTGTCTCCTGAATTTCAATTTTCTAGTTCAATTTTTTTGGGATAAAATATTTTGAATTATTCTAAAGTTAAAATTTTTAATTTAAAATTTTAGGACGAAATAAATACTGGCAAATTTCTATTTTAGACAAGGAATTGGTGGGCCGATCTTGTTTAGATTGGGGTGAACTCTTTTTTTGCTTTAAATTTGTATTCATATAATTTTCATTACGGAGTACGCATAATATTGAAGAAAAGAATCTCAAAGATTCAAACTATTATTAAATGTCAATTCGAGTGATTGCTAATGAAATTCATAGAATCCACAAATTCAAATGCCAAATGTTATTAACATTGAAGGTATCAAAGAAATTTCACAATTATCTATTTTACTATTTGGGGTGCCAAACAAGGTTTATTTTTTGCAAATAGCTTTTAAATATTTTGAATTGTTAACTATTGTGACTTATAATACTTCCTATATAGTTCCTAAATATGTATATTTTGTTTCAAAAAAATTTACATATATTGTTTTATAAATATATTGTCTTGTTATGAATTGTTATCACCGTTTCTTACATCTTCTTTAGCCGAGGGTCTATCGGAAACAGTCTCTCTGCCCTTACAGGTATGGGTAAATCTGTGTACATCCTACCCTCCCCAGACTCCACTTGTGGGATTATACTGGGTTGTTGTTATTTCAAAAAACTTAAAAAATCTATGTAAGAATTCACAAAAAAATTAATCAATTTGATTCTCGTAGTCTAAAAATGTTCAAATAAATTAAAATGGAGGAAGTAACAAAATGGTCAGTTTGTATTTTTTATGGTCCAGTTCAAGTCGGTCTGCCCATTCGTTCCTGGGGTAGAGATATTGCAGTTAAAATAGCACGCACTACTAGAAATCCGATAAAAAGCGACCACAAAAAGCGACCAAAGTTGGTCATTTATAGGCCCAAAAGCGACCAAAAAGCGACCAAACATGCCTGGTCGCTATATTGATGGTCTCTTTTATTTAGGGACCAAACTTTGGTCGCTAATTAGCGACCAACATTGGTCTCTAAGCTAAATGGACCAAATATTCCGGATATTGACTATAGAGACCAACTTTGGTCGCTTTATTAATTTAATAATATAAATTTGGCGACCAAAGTTGGTCTCTAAATATAAAATATTTTATTTATTTATTTATTATTAATCATTAAGAAGCGACCAACTTTGGTCTCTAACCCAAATATTATATTTTAAAATCTGGAAACTAGAGACCAAGGTTGGTCGCTTTTTTATTCAATAATTTATATATTTTATTAAACTAGCGACCAACTTTGGTCCCTAAATACATAAATTTAATTTATTTTTTGTACTTTAGCGACCAACATTGGTCGCTATATCACCAGAAATTTTATTTTTTTAACGAAATAGCGACCAAGTTTGGTCGCTTTTTGTAGAAATCTAGGTAAGTAGCGACCAACGTTGGTCGCTATTCTCCATAAATTTATTTTTTTTGAACGTGAAAAGCGACCAAATAGAGACCAATGTTGGTCGCTTTTCTGTGTATTATTTTGGCAAAAACTGCCTGTTTTGGCAGCTACACCACCTGCCAGTCATACCAAAACCCTAACAAGCAACAACAACAACAATTCAAACAACAATTCCAATAAGAATACCAAACAATAACCCAACAACAACAACAACAACACAAAAACAACATTAAAAGCTACATTAAAACCAAGAAAGTGTAAATTTCAATAGAACTACCAAACTAAGTTAACTCTTATTACAACCCAATGGAAAACAAATTGTATTTGTCTAGTTCAAATTGTCTAAAATTCATTGATTGTTTGGTACATCATTATCATCACCCTCTGATGAAGTTTCATCATCATCACGGTATTGAGAAGGGTCTATTTGTCGATGATGGGAAGAATGATCACGGGGAGGACGGGAGGAACGGCCACTTGGAGGACGGGACGAACGAGCACGGGGACGGGCAGCCTCTGGCGATGATGGCCGAGACCGGGGAATCGAAAAAGATCCAGCTAGGAGATTTTTGATCTGCTCTTGCATGCCCTGGCACTGAGCGACCACGCCAATGTACTGAGCATCTCTAAGCTTTTCTCTTTCCTTGGACGCTTCTAGCTCGGATGTGAGCTTTGTCACAGTCTCCCGCATAGCGGAGAGGCTCTCCCCATCAAGTTGCTCGGCTTGCGAGGAAGTCCCTATTCCTTGCATTCCACACCTATAGCGATGGAATGTCTTAGTAGGAAGGCCGTATACCTTCCCCCATTTTGGACCGCCTGCAGCCCGCGTCCATAGTCTTTCAACATCCTCGGCCGAAAGTTTGAATGGCGCGCCCGACTCATTAGGTGGCTGGCTGCGTATGAATTCCTCAGCTTCAACTCTGAAGCGATCCTATAAGAAAAAGTAAATTGAATTAGTATTTCAAAATTTATATAAAAGTAAATGAAAATACTTAATGAAAAGTGAAAACTTACATGTGCAGTCGAGGCTCGTCCCTCGACCCACCTTTCTTCATCCGTCTCTTTCTTCTTCTTCACAATATGAGTCTCCTTGAATAGCTCATCTTGGTTCATCTGACGGCCCAACTTCTTTTCCTGAAAACTCATAAATTTTAATTAATAAATAGAATAGATATACTTTGAAAATTAAAATAAATTAAGCAATTACGTACCATTCTTCTTTTTATTGTCCCCAGGCTGACCGCACCTCCAGTGTGCAAGGATCCTCCCTTCTCAGATGCGCGAGCTTTCTTTCCCTTTTCGCTCTTCTGTAAGAACTCTGCAGTAAGCCATTGCCTTTGCAAATCATCCCAAAACTCTTGAAGCAACCAGCCAGGCTTCTGGTTCAGCTGTCTAGCTATGGAGAAAGAATGCGACAACCGCTTGCGAGCTTTGAGATTAAAATTTGCAGCCACGTCCGCGTTATACTTGTGTTCCCATACACACTTGCTCTGTATTTCAAAAGTTAAATATTATATGAAAATATCATAAACATAAATAATTATACTGCTTAAAAGAACATTTATACCTTAAATTCATTGAAAATTGCCTCCTTCAGTGAGAATGGGAATTCACGCCAAGACGCATAAGGGGCATCATAAAGCTTTCTGGTTGCTTTGGTGATTATCCTCGTAGTAATATTACTCGGGAGGAACCTGCAATTTAATAAATAAAACAAATTAATATCTTAGTAAAAACTATACAAAAAAATAAACATAAAAATAACAAATAACTCTTACCCATCACCCTCAGGGACTATGATGATCCTGCCATACTGATCATAATGCACCTCCTCGTCAGCAGCAGTAGCAGCATCAGCATCATCGTCCGAAACATGTGTATCAGAGGCATGTGTGGAAGGAGTAGGGGGTCAGAGCTACTATCCCGCAAACGAAGGCCTCCAATAGGTGGAGTCGCTGATGAAGATAGATGTGATCCCTGTGACTGCGACATAGCTGCACGGATCGCAAGTGGCTGTGATATTGACTGCTGTGACCCGACTGGCTGTGACGCTGATGGCTGTGATCCATGTGGCTGTGACATGGATCGATGCGATCCATGTGATGCTGCTGGGTGGGATCCACGTGGTAGTGAGGCAGGTGGACTGTATGTCGGACGCACAGTCCGATGGCCCTGTGAAGAAACACCCGGGGTCTGCACGAAGGTGTAGGGCTGGTGATGCTGTGGCAGCTCAGTATAGCCATGGGGTAGAGGTTGTGGCACAGTGATAGGCAAATCAGAAGAGGGTGTAAAAGATTGATGAGTAGTATATTCTACCCTCCTCTTTTGCTTCCTAGCCTTATCTCGACCCCGAGAACCACTACCTTCATTGTTACCTCGGCCCTTGCCTGTCATCTGCATAATATAATACACATTTAGATTGAAACATATAAGGAAACTATCTATAAACGAGAGTTATCGAAGAAACCAACTTTTTAAAGCTCATCGACAAATTCTTCCTCGTCAGAGAATTCTTCTTCCTCGTCAGAGAATTCTTCTTCCTCACTAGTTTGAGCTTCATCAGTTGATTCTTCTTCCTCGTTTTCTATAATTGTTACTTCATTTATATCAACTTCTTCCAATATGTGTTCAGGATGTTCCAAATCATTTTCTAAAAGTTCGTCCACTATTTGGTGAACACTGGAGATATCGTTTTGATATGCAACATCCAACACATTCTCGACTTCGACCCTACCTACAGGCTTAGTTTTGATTACAACCCACCAAGCGGACTTATTCTGCCTCAATGGATAAGGAGCATAATACACTTGCCTAACATTATGTGCAATTATGAAAGGATCATAGCGATTATACTCCCTCGTATGATTAACCTCAATTATGTTGTATTGATTGTGTACTCTCGTACCTCTTGTTGGATTTGGGTCAAACCACTTGCATCTAAAGAGAATAATTTTCTTAAATGGCCAACCTGAATATTCTATCTATTATTTCTTTGAGCACACCATAATAATCAATATCTCCAACTTGGTTGCCATCACCACCTTGAACCCACACCCCACTGTTGTTGCTTTTTTTATTTTTAGAGCAATCTCTGTATGAAACTTATAATCATTCACAACGTACTTGGAATATGTTGTGACCTCAACACCAGGTCCCCAAGATATATCTTTCAAAAATTGATTTACATCATTATTTGGATCATTTACCTACATATTGTTAACAAAATTCATAAGTTAGCATAACTTCCAAACATTGTTTACCTACATAGTGTTAGAATATTTTAAGGATATACTTACAAATTGTTTGAACCACTTATCAAATGTCGTATATACAGCATCTTGGCCAAATTGACCCTCGAAGTGACTGTGACACATCAAATATTTTTAGTAGTTGCATTGAGATGTAATCACAGTAAATTTATATTTTGATAACTATTAAATCAATACTTACTTGAGAAATGGTACTACTTCGGGACAATTTAGCAACACATGAAGTGTAGCTGACTTGAACTCCATATCACTCAAATTTCTCTTTCTACCATCCTTAGAACATCGGCCTGGTTGATTGAATATGGACATATGCGGATATAATGGATCATTCGTAAGGGCGACCGTGTGCCTGTTGGGCCTATTCCTAGCACATGGCACATTACTCTCAAAATAATAAGAACAAAAATGAGCAGTTTCCTTTGCAAGATAAGCTTCGCATATAGATCCTTCAATTTTATTCCTCTGCTTAACAAATTGTTTGCATTTGCCAATTGTCCTACATAATTTTAGGTTAGCCAAGAACAATTCAAATAAAATAGAAAATTATATATGGACTATAATATTACCTCTCAAAGGGATACATCCATCTGCATTGAACAGGCCCTCCAAGTCGTGCCTCGTGTACAAGGTGGATTGGAAGGTGTTCCATCACATCAAAAAACCCACATGGAAATATCTTTTCCATCTTACCCGAAGTTACACGAATGTTCTGATCCATCCGGCGTAGGTTTTCTTCCCTTAATGTGGAAGAACACAAGTCTTTGAAAAACAAACTAATCTCAGTGATAGGTTTCCAGATTCTTTCAGGCAAACCAGAAAACGAAATAGGCACTAAGGTCTCCATGAAAACATGACAGTCATGACTTTTCAAATGGCTCAACTTCCCTACCTCCATATCAACTTTTTTCCCAAAATTGGACGCATAACCCTCAGGCATCTTCAATTTCGTTACCCAATCACAAATCTGCCGTCTTTCCTCCAAAGTGAATGTGTAACTTGCTTTGGGCTTGAATAACTTACCATTGTTTGCTGTCTGCAAGTGTAATTCAGGCCGCCTTCAATATTCTTGTAAGTCCATTCTAGCATTCGGGTTATCCTTTGTCTTACCTTTAACATCCATCACTGTGTTGAACAAATTGTCAAAATAATTCTTCTCAATATGCATGACATCAAGGTTGTGACGGAGAAGATTATCCTTCCAATAAGGCAACTCCCAAAATATACTCTGTTTGGTCCAATTATGAGTAACACCGTATCCGGGGAATCTATGCGGTGGAACTTCAGTAACTTTACTGAAGTTCTGGACCCTCTCCCAAATTTCATCACCTGAAAGTATCGGAGGTGGATAATCATATTCCAGTTTATTCTTTTTGAAAGCATTTTTCATTCTTCTAAACTCATGACCCTCAGGCAAGAATTGACGATGACAATCAAACCATGATTGCTTTCGGCCATGTTTCAAAGTGAACGCTTTACTATTTTCCATGCAGTAAGGACAAGCTAGCTTCCCAGCAGTCATCCACCCAGACAACATTCCATACGCAGGAAAATCATTAATTGTCCACATTAAATTAGCACGCAAATTGAAATTCTGCTTGGTTGATATGTCATATGTTTCAACACCATCGTACCACAATTGTTTTAGCTCATCAATCAAAGGTTGCAAATATACATCTATCAAACTTTTCAGATTACGTGGACTGGGGATAATACAATTTAAGAATATATATGGACTAGTCATGCACAACTCGGGTGGTAGATTATAAGGTGTAAGAAAGACAGGCCAACATGAATACGGTATCGCAGATACAGAAAAAGGCGTGAAGCCATCCGCACACAGACCTAACCGAATGTTCCTTGGTTCACTAGCAAAATCTGGATATGTCCTATCAAAGTGCTTCCAAGCTTCTCCATCTGAAGGATGACACATAACACCAGGTGGTCTTCTATTTTCAAAGTGCCATCTCATATGAGGAGCAGAACTCATCGACGCATATAACCTCTTTAGCCTAGGTAAATAATGCATCGCCTTGATAGCGACCATCTTCCCGCTGGAAAGCCTCTTTAAACGAGGCTTTCCGCAAAATTTACAAATGCTTAAATTTGCATCATCTTTATAATATAACATGCAACCATCTTCACAACAATCAATTCTCATTGACGAAAGTCCTAACTTAGAAACTAATCTCTTTGCCTTATAGAAATCACCAGGTAATTCGATTTCCTCGCCAACTAGTTCACGCATAAGGTCAATGACAGAGTCCATGGCTCCTTGAGAAATATTCCGATCAGATTTCATACTTAGTAATCTAACTGCAACAGACAACTCAGAGTGCGGACGACCTTCACGTAGTGGACGACTAGCTTCCTCTAACTGTTCATAAAAACGTTTTGCTTCATCATTAGGAGTTTGTTCAACATTTTCGTTGGGCTCACCCCCAAAGTGCATTCCAAAAGCATTCGCAATCATATCATGAATTCTGGAATCACTATTTCTATTCTCCCTCGACCTACTACTTTCACCAAGAACCATGTTATGAAATATCCCATCGCTACCATCCATCTCTCCATGATAAGTCCACACAAAGTAATTCGCTATAAACCCCTTCATATAAAGATGAACCTTAACTTCCTCCGGTTTTCCAAACTTCATACAGTCGCACTTAACACAAGGCACCTAATTACTCCTTCTTTTATGTATGGCGTAAGTGACATTGCATGTCTAATAAAGTCCTTAACCCCTTCTACAAAATCCTCCCGCAATCCCCGCCGATTAGGATAATTCCTATTGTACATCCAAGAACGATGTTCCATCTATTTAAATAAAGCAAGAACAAATTAAATTAGTTAATACATTAATAAACTCCTCCCTTTAAATCTTTTTTCTTATCTTATAAATGTATAAAGTTTAAAGCATGAATTTAGGTACTCTTATTTAGGTATTGCTCCTCTTCTAAGACAATGAATTGTATCTTTTCACAATTGAACTCAATATAAGTAAAAAGCTAATAGGCAAAAAAAACAACCCTAATACTAAATAGTAAAAATTTCATATTACCTAATATTGTTCATATTAGCTAATAGTAAAAAGTTCATATTACCTAATGTAGTTCAAACAAACAACCCTAATGTAAAAAGTTCATATTACCTAATGTAGTTCAAACAAACAACCCTAATACTAAATAGGCAAAAACTCTAACAAATTACATAAAATTATATAGCAAAATTTAAAAATTAAAAAGCTAATAGGTAGATTACTAACCTTGGTAGATTAAAAGGAGGCTAAAATCAGTGGGGGACGGCGGAACAGTGGTGGCGGCGTTGACAATGGTGGTGGCGGCGTAACAGTGGTGGTGGCTGACAGTGGTGGTGGCGGCGTAACAGTGGCGGCGGCGGCGGTGACAGTGGTGGCAACGGGTGGGGGGATTGATTATTAAATGTTAGAACTGGGTCCCACCTTGGCGACCAACGTTGGTCTCTATTTCATTAAGCGACCAACTTTGGTCGCTAAATTTTGAAATATATTTATTTATATTTTATAATTTATTTTAAATAAATATATATTTATTAAAATATTATAACTGGGTCCCGCTTTAGCGACCAATGTTGGTCGCTATCAACTTATCCTTCAGTTAGCGACCAACTTTGGTCGCAAGTTTTAAATTATATATATTTATATTTTATAAATTTTATAAAATAATAATAAAATTATTAAAAAAAATTTATGTGGGTCCCGCTTAAGCGGCCAACATTGGTCGCTAATCTCAGTATATCTTTGACCAAACAAGTCTGACCAGTCCAGTCAACAGTTTGACTAAATTTGCGACCAAATAGCGTCCAACTTTGGTCGCTAAAGTATTTCAAATATTTTTTTTATTATTTTCGGCAATTTGGCGACCAACTTTGGTCGATTTTTTTGACAGACCAAATTTGGTCGCTAATCTTTGGTCGCTTTTTACAGGGATTCTAGTAGTGACGGGCTAGCCAGTTTTCGGATTGGCCATTTAAAAATAGCCAGCGTTTGCAAAGTCATTGAAAAATAGACACTATTTTGCTGCAAGACGGAAAGTTCTAGCACAATATACTGGAGATCAGTGCACCTGTGTATGAACTTCCAGCATATTATGCTGGAACTCCAACACGCGGAAAGTTCCAGCATAATATACTAGAGATTGGAGCACCTGTGTATGAATTTTTAGCATATTATGCTGGACCGGTATATTATACTGGAGTTTCAGTATATTATACTGGAGTATTTTCCGTATTTTGAACAGTGTTTTCGTTCAGATTTATCTTTACATGAAAAATGGCTAAATTTCGATCACTTTGAAACTATGGCTATTTTTGAATGACCACTTATAAATCTGACTACTTTTGAATTTCTCCCGATACTGCAACCGGAACAGGCCCAGAATTTGAGGCCCAAACTAAAAATAATGATTTGGGCCGACTATGGGCCTATTTACACAACTGTGCCTGCTAAGGTTGGCCAATCGCTTGTATTCTACTAATCAAATCAGAAATTTTCAAAATTAACTTAAGAGATTTGCAATTATCATCTAAAATAGGGCAAGATCAACAAATGCAATGGTACTTAAAAAAGAAACTTCTAGGATTTAGGACAAAGACGGACCCGGGATTTGAGCACGACGGGGGCACCGTTGTATGCTAATCACTAGTGATAAAATTCGGCGTGCAACTCTTTTTGAAAACTTAATGATTATGATGACTTATCATCCAAGTATTAACAAAAAAAAGTTCTAAAGAAAAAGAAAGAATAGAAGGTAATCCTTATGTTTATAAAGAGTTTTGTAAATGCTGTTTTGACTTAGTGATTTAGTGAAGTGTTGGAAAAAATCCTACTGAGTAGTAGGTCATAGTTTTTTTGCCTTTTGAGCTGTGTGTTTTCCACATAAAAATACTTGTGTTCTTTAATTTCCGTATTTATTATTCCGTAACAATAGTATAAGTAACATATAGAAGAACCAGGTCCTTCTATAATCTATGCACGCGAAAAATTGGACACCACACAAATCACCCCCCTCTTGTGTGGTATTAAAGTATAAAACATCAATTGGTATCAGAGCGGGTTATCCTTGAAGAGGCTAACACCTTAGGAGAAGATCAATATGAGTGCACCACCTGGAAACTGTAAAGGGCAATCCACTGCTAGGCCACCACTCTTTAATGGCCAGTAGTACTCTTGGTGGAAAAACAGAATGAGAGATCACATTCAAGGAGAGGAGTATGAGCTATGAGACATTGTCATTGATGGTCCACTGGCTACCTTGAATAAAAATTCTAAAAGAGTGGCAAGAGCGGATTGCACTGCTGAGGACTTGAAGAAATGGGAGAAGAATGCTAAAGCCAAAAAATGACTTATTTGTGGACTTGGACCAGATGAGTACAGCAGAATCCAAGGCTGTGTCACTGCTAAGCAAATTTGGGATACACTGCATGTGGCTTACGAAGGAACAACTCAGGTGAAGAGATCTAGAGGAACTCTACTGTACTCTCAATTTGAGAACTTTGCTATTAAGGATGGAGAAACCATTCAAGAGATGTACACAAGATTCACTACACTGACAAATGAGCTAAAATCTCTTGGAAGAGTTATTCTGGAGAAGAAAGAGTCGAGAAGATACTTACTAGGGTTTTGCCTATCACTTGGGAGAGCAAGATCACTGCCATCTAGGAATCAAAGAATATTTCCACTCTCCCACTAGATGAATTAATTGGAAATCTTACTACCTATAAACATAGGAGACAAACCATGAAGATGGATGTACCTAAGACGGAACAGAGCGTGGTATTCCAAATCATTAAAGGTTCTGATCTAGAAGATGATGAAAATGCTATGATCACCAAAGACTTCAAGAAGTACCTGAGGAAATGAAAGGGTTCTTTAAGAAGTGGAAGCTACAGCTAATCAAAAGCTCCTGATAAGCAAACAAATGATGGCTGCTATAAGTGTGGAAAGACATATCACCACATCAAGAACTATCCTTTGTGGAAAATTGAATGGAAGAAGGAAAGAGCTGAACGAAGGAACAGGTTCAACCCAAGAAAAGCAACAACAAAGGATCAACCAAGGCTATGGTCGCTGTTTGGGGAGAAACCTCAAATGATGATGATGATGATGAACGAACACTTATGGCCATTGGAGAATCTAATGAAGAAACTGAGGTAAGTGTCTTTTATCTCAAAAACAAGATTAAATTTTTGTCTAAAGAAATGTTATCTGAGTTGCTACTAGAGCTAATTGATGAACCTGAGGATGTAAAATGAAAAGGAACAGCTGTCAAAATAATGTGTGGTTTTAAAAGCTAAGTGAAAAAACCTGAAACTTAGGTCTAGTGAAACTGAAAGTGAAAATGTTGTGTTGAAGAACCAGGTTCATGAACTTGACACAACTGTCCTAGAACTTAGATCTGAAATTCTAAAATTGAAATTTAAAAAAGGAAAAAAGATAGTTGATCACACACAACTCACTCTAGAAGAAAATGTAGGAAAATAAAAGATGAATTGTACAAAAGAGATGAGCAGGTAAGAATCCTAAAGGAGGATCTAAGCAAGGTCAAGCATGAGCTAGACAGAACTTGTAAATGGAACAGGTCCTCCGATGCACTTTCATGGCTACAAGAACACCATAGTAGCAACAGAAGAAGACTTGGCTTTGGACCGTGCACCTAAGTGGGATCCCAAAAGCAAGTACCTCGCACTTCTTGAGAACAAGATTTGCACACACTGTGGTAAAATTGGTCACTATATAAGTGAATGCACTGCAAAAGAAAATGCAAGTCAAAAGAACAAAGAATTTGTTCAAGGGAAGAACAGGCTACCAAGTTGGGCTAAAAGAATTTGATTCATCCTTTTTCCTATAGAAAGGGACCCAAACTAGTTTGGGTTCCTAAGACTAACCCCTGATTTCCTTTTGCATGTCCAAGTAAAGGGGAGTAGCCAAATATGGTACATGGATAGTGGTTGCTCAAAGCATATGACTGGAAGCAAGACCAGCCCCTTTCATTTGAGGATCTTAAAGGAGGTAATGTCTCCTTTGGAAATGGGAAGAAAGGGGAGATGTAACGACCCGACCAATTATTTTGAGAATTTACACTTCGCTCGGTAGTTTACGTGCATGAGTAGCTGTGTATGATGTATTTGACTTATGTGAATCATCGGTTTTGGTTTTCAGGTTTTTCGGAATTGATTTGGAAGAAAGATTCTCAACTAAGAAGCTTTAAATTGAAAGAGTTGACAAAGTTTGACTTTTTGTAAATTTAACCCCAGAATGGGGTTTTGATGGTTCCGGTAGGTCCGGATGGTGATTTTGGACTAGGGCGTATGCCCGGATTTGCATTTGGATGTTTCTAGAAGGTTTCGGCACAAATTGGCAAAAATTAAAAATTTGAAGGTTTGGAAAATTTAAAAGTTTGACCGAGAGTTGACCTTGTGGATATCGGGTTTGGATTGTGATTCCGGGAGTTGGAATAGCTTCGTTATGTCATTTGGAACTTGTGTGCAAAATTTGAATTCATTCCGTGTTGGTTTGCTATGTTTCGGCACGAGTTATGGAAGTTGAAAAGTTCAAAGTTCATTAAGTTCGATTCGGGGTGCGATTTTTCGTTTAGTGTTGTTCTGCGTGATTTGAGGCCTCGAGTAGGTCCGTGTTATGTTATTGGACTTGTTGGTATATTTGGTCGGGGTCCCGAGTCACTCGGGTGTGTTTCGGACGAGGCTCGGAGCATTTTGGAAATTTTGGCCAAGGCTGGTGGCAGAGGTTCTGGTGTAACCACACCTGCGGAGCGTAGATGCAGATTTTTGTAACACACATGTGTGCACGCAGATGCGGGATTTGATCGCGAGCTTTGGCGCAGATGCGAGTCCTTTTGTCGCACATGCGATGTCGCATGAGCGGATGTTTTTCCGCAGGTGCGAGGTCCTTTTCTACACTGCTTCTCCGCAGAAGTGGAACGTTTGTAAAGAAGCGACACGCAGAAGCGGCCAAGTGTGTCGCAGATATGACGATGCCTGGGCAGCAGTATAAAGTAATCTATTCCGAGGGTTTCGGCCATTTTTACATTTTTAGAGCTGTGGAGCTCGGATTGAGGCGATTCTTGAAGCAATTTTCTCCATATGGTTTTCTTTACTCGGTTTTGGTTATATTTCGTGAATATATCTTCATTTTTGGTAATTGGATTGTAAATTTTAAAGAGGAAATAGGGGGTTTTGGCCTGAAGTTTCATAATATGAATTTTTGAGTTTTGAACATCGATTTGGAGTCGGAATTGAGTGAAACTAGCATGGTTGGACTCGTAATTTAATGGGTTGTCGGATTTAGTGAGTTTTGTCGGGTTCCGAGGCACGGGCTCGGGTGTGACTTTTGGCCGGCTTTGGGTTTTGATTAAGGATTTGATCTTTATCATTTGGAATTGTTTCCTTGGGCTTTATTTGATGTATTTGAGTTGCTTTTGGCTAGTTTTGAGCCGTTTGAAGGCCTGTACACGCAAAATGGCATCTGGGAGCATCGCTTGGCTTGCTCGGTATTGGAATTGGCTTGTTTAAGGTAAGTAACACTTCTAAACTTAGTGTTGAGGGTATGAAACCTGAGTTACGTGACATGTGATTGGTATTAAGGTGACGCAGATGCTAGGTGATGGGCGTGTGGGCGTGCATCGTGTGAATTGTGACTCTGTTATTTCTGTGGTACTGTGTAGTTACCTGATCTTACTTGTAACCATAAAATTTCTAAGTACTTGAGCTATTGAGTTGTGATCCATGCTGGAATCCATGTTTAGGCTACATATTTATCCTGCTGGAACCCACTGAGGTCATTTCTGCTATTGAGCTATCTGCTTTCATTGCATTACATATTCAGTCATATGCATTCATAAGCATATAATATCTCAGTCTCTGTTACTATTTATTGAAACATCACATCATTATTTTTGGGCTGATATTTCATGATATTGAGAGCCCGAGAGACTGGAGGGATTGATGACTAAGTGAGGCCGAGGGCATGATGGTGAGGATATTTATGGGATCGGACTGCACGCCGAAGCATATTTTAGTGATTTATGCCATGATTGGCTTGTTATAGCGCTTGGGATGAAGGAGCCCCTCCAGAGTCTGTACACACCCCCAGCGAGCGCAGGTACCTACTGAGTGCGGAGTGTCGAGTGACGAGTGATTGGGAGGACTGAGTGGCTGTGAGGACTGAGTGACTGATACTTTAAGAGTATGCATATGGTTTTATCACTGAGTCGCATCACAGTTGACATGCACATGACAAATAGCATAGAGATGCATTTTCCTCATGTTGTACGGTATCACGTCATTCATGACTTCTCACATATATTGACATATGGGTATCGAGAGATATTTTACACTTGCTATCTGGAGAGAAAATAAA
Organism: Nicotiana attenuata; assembly: GCF_001879085.1. Lineage (NCBI taxonomy): Eukaryota > Viridiplantae > Streptophyta > Magnoliopsida > Solanales > Solanaceae > Nicotiana > Nicotiana attenuata. The sequence continues at coordinate 229,227 of NW_017670681.1, forward strand.
ACATCATATTTACTATTTTCACACCTCCTTTTTACACACCCGAAGGTGATATATAGGGAGTTTTTCACTTTAAGTGACACTATTCGAAATGGGATTATTTATTTATCAGAGGCGCCACTTGGGATAGTTTATATTGGTGTCCCAAGTCACCGGTTTATTTTAAATCCCAAATCGAGGAAATTCGACTTTCCTTTTGAAGTCTGTGAACCAGAAATTCTGAATAAGGAATTGTCTTAACCCGAGGGAAGGTGTTAGGCACCCCCGGATTCCATGGTTCTAGCACGGTTGCTTAAACTATCATAATTGGCCTATTATATGATTTTAATACATGTTTTAGCCTATGGTATATTTTAACTTTTTAAGCCGCTTTTAATTAATTTTGAGGAAAATTTCAACGTCATCTAAAACACGTCTTTGGACCACGCCACATGAAATGCACCCGCAGTCCGCGACATATTTTATTTAACGTTGTTGAGATTTGGATTTTGGTCACATGAAATGCACACCCGAGTTTAAGAAAGTAATTTTAACATAGTGCGCCTAAAGCAACTACGCACTTTCAACTTTGCGAGGGCCATGAAAAATTCAACTAAATGGCGCGCCTCGATTTCTAAGGATTAAGACATTAATTAAGCGAGGGCCATGCATTTTGAGATTTTATTTTGCACGGCACACCTCAATTCCAATTTTAAATGAAGTGCAAACTAAACTTTGAGGGCCATAGACTAATCTTATCCAATATGGCACACCTCGAATCTATCTAATGGAATCTAATTAATTAGCATTAAAGAAATTTGAATTCTATTTTTAGTACTAATGTTTGAACTAATTAGAGAAAATTACTTTTAAAGAGAGGGAGGGACAATTACTTGGAAGAAATGGTTTTGGGTTAGCAACAGCCTTTGATTGAGGTGGCTGATGCGAGGGCAGGCCCAAGTCCCAATTGCAGGTGGTTTCAGACTTGGGCCTAAAAATAAGCCCAATTTTCATGAGAAAGGGAATGTCCATGGGGCATATAAAAAGTAAAAAAATCTGATTATATGAACATCATAACTGGGCCAGCTTTAGGCCCAATTTTCAAAACCAATACTTGTACAAAATCGATTGAATGCAAATCAACCAACAAACTACATGAGACATGAAATTGAACTAATATTCTATTTCTGAATTCTGGCTGTTCAAACATGCATCAATTAGATGAACATTCTGAAGTTTAAAACACCCTTTTCAACTTAAACATGCTGAAAAACATACTAAAAAATAAATCAGTGCAACCTTTACTCTTAGGCCCTTTTTTCTTTATTCACAATGACTGTATATCGACCACAACTTAAGATCCATTTCACCATCCATTTCACAAATAAAGCACTATTTAACTAAAAAAAACGTGTTACAACAGTCTTAATGAATTAATAGGCAGAAAAGTTCAAATGCAGCACATTGTCATTACATTATTTTATAAGGTTGAACTCACAAATTCACTATCCCTATTCAAATTACCAACAACTAGCTATGAGATATTTAATATAAAAATTGAGTCCCCACTAATTACAAACTAAATCCAGCTCTCAGAAGAGTATTTGTCAATAGCCAGCAAAATGCAATACACCCTAGAACTCAGAACAAAGCAAGTAAAACAAAATAACTAAGCTATGAACAAGACAAGTTGTGACTATACTCAAAGCCCCAGATTTCCATTTCGAGTTCAAATCAAGACTTACATTAGGTAAAAATGCAGAAGTGTATACCTGAATAACAGCAAAATAGATCAGAAATCTAGTCTGAAATTAGGAGGAAGCAGCAGTAGCAGAAATCAGCAATGCAACAGTAACAACAACCAAAAGCCAGAATCCAAATGATTCAAACCCAAACTCTTAAACCCAAATTCGAGCCATTTTACCCAGATGCTAGACTTTGATGTTTTAAGTAGTTTAAAACTAAACAATGAGAATCATAAATTCAAAAATCAAGCAGAATTTCGAGCAGTTTTCAACTAAGAAGTACCAGAAAATTCAGTGTTATTTTAGAATTATCTCAAGACTTAGCCGTTTCAGCTTTTTTTAAGGATTTTTTGTCTCCAATTTCTCTCAAAATCTCCTAAAAAACTGAGTTGAACCTCAAGTAAGGATGCCTTTATAGGCAAGGTTTTAGGACTGCAGAAATAAGCTCATTTTTGCACTTAAGACCTTTTGCAATTTTGGTTTTTTGCTCAAGTACCCTTAACTTTAAAACCAGATTTTTCAGAATAGTCCTAAAGGCACCTTCTATGCAGCTTCCTATTCAGTTACTGAGATTCCCCCCACCTAGAGTTCCTAAATTACCCCTTTAAGCCTTGTTAATTACCCCAGAAATCTCATGGGTCTAGTTGACCCGATGGTTTAAACCAAAACGAATGGGCTGCCCTTTGCAAATGGGTCAGACACGACCCAAAGACCAAACTAAGGTCTGTATTCTAAAGAAGGCAGAAGAAAAGAAAAAGCCAATCAGATGATTTCAAAACTAAATCTAACAGAATGACTAATTACTAAACACAAAGAGCATGAAATTAACTAAGTTATTAAATAAACTAAATTATGAGACTAAAAATAAACGAGGGGGAAAATCAGAAACTTAAAACCTAAAACTAAACAAAAATGAATAAACAAAATCATGGCACAGCTTTTAGAAATTGAAAAGAAAAACTAAAAATGAACGGAAATAAATACGAAAAAACAAATTAACCTAAAAGGAAGAACTAGGTTCGAAACTAATTTCCGTCAAAAGACAGGCTCAAATAAACGGAGAAGAAAAAGAAGAAGAATAAGAGGTGAAACAACAAGAACGAACAAAAAGACGAAGAGGAACTCACCGATTAGACTCGAAGTCGGTACTGGCACTCTGAGTTAGCCCAAAACAATGTCAAACGCTTGTTCTTGGTCAAGAACAAACGAATGTCATTATTTTGTGCTAAAACAACCTTGAACAGCCAGGGAATTTAGAAGAGCAAACTTGCATGCACGGGTTCGATTTCAAGCTTTTAGGGCTCGAAACTCAGATTCCAGATTCGAGGAGCTCCGGACAGATTCGAGGGAGACTAATGATAGATTGGGAAAGAGGGACTATGGAGGTTTTATGGTGTTGATTTGGGGTGATTTGGAGGCGGCGCCTCCGGCAGAGGCGGTTGGAATTTGAGGGCGTCGTCTCTAGGGTTACTGGGCTAGAGACGATGAGGATTGAGAGGGGGGTTCTGAAGGGGATAGGGCTGCTTCAGACACTTTTATACGGGGGAAAGGTCGAGTTCCGGTCCGTTAGATTGAAAGAGATCAATGGTTGAGATGAAGGGATTCCGAAACGGCGTCGTTAGGTTGGAAAGTAGGGCTGGACCGGGTATTGGCTGATCTTGGCCTGGTTTAAAAGGGTTCAGGGTGTAATTAAATTGGGATTGGGGACTTCTAGCTGATTTGGCCCAAAATCTGATCCTTCTCATTCTTTTCCCTTTCTTTTTTTTATTTCTTTTCTAATTTCTTTTAAATTAAAATTAAAAATAAAACCTAAATTAATTCCTAAATCAAATTACCCTACCAAATTAAATTAATAAACTCTAAATAATAATTACCACAATTAATTAAAATCAAATTAAAAGAAAAACTACAAGATTCGAAGCTAAATATTAAAAATGCAAAAATGAGTTATTTTTATTGATTTTTCCATTTTGGTAAAACAAATTAATTTACTAACTATCTTAAAAATATGAGACTAAATCCTAAATGCAAATACATCAAATTTTTGTATTTTTATGAATTAAGTAAAATTAAACATGCACACAAAATGCAAACAATCAGGAAAATTCTACAATAATTCCTAAAATAACAAACAATTAAAGAAAAAAAATCTAATTTTTGGAATTCCGTAGGAGTAATTCGTGTGAGGCAAAAATTACGTCCTCACAGCTGCCCCTCTTTGCTCGAAGACACGAAAGGTTTTTGGGCAAAGATAAAATGAGCAATCATGAGGGAATTTTGCCCGTTTGACACTCCATGAGAAGCATTTTTGAAAAGAGTCTGTCCGAACCTTGCTTCAAAGGTTGCCTACATATCCTTGGCTATAAAAGAATCAGGTCAGTGTAGTTCTGGAAGTTTTGGTAGCTGGGACTACCGGGAAGCTGTGATTTCACTGTTGTTGCTACTGCTACTGCTTGCTGAACTCCTTATTACACCAAAAGGAAAAAAAGCTAAGCTAGCTAAGCCTATCAACTATGAGTTACAAGATTCCTATCTATAAATCTCTTGAAGCTTGATCTTGAGTCTTAGTTGGTTCTTGCTGTGGACTCCGATCTGAATCTTGATGCTCATCAGCTGTAGGTGCTGGTTCTTTCTTCAGCTTTGGATCAAGGCAGGACATGCGAAGCTTGTGACTTCAATCATATCTTGAGCAGTCCGCGTCTTCCTCCATTTCAACACTTTGAGTTCACTTCTTTTTTGTTCTATTCTTCTTTTCTTTATTTTGGATTGAGACTCATTCTTTTGGTCATCTCGAATTCTGTGCCTCGAGGTCAAACCTGCTCAGATACCAAAAATAAACAAACGAACGAAATTTTTCTACCCCAGTTTTCACTAGGAAAATTTCGTGAGTTCTTTGCAACACAAATCTAAGCTATTTCTTTATTGAAAGCAATAAAATCGGGATTGTGTATCCTTGGGAATAGGGAGTGAAGCCCTAAATTTGGAGGATTGCTAGGTTATGCTGGAAAGTTGACCGGGTTATGCCGGAAAAGAAAAGGGGTCCTCGGGTTATGCCGGGGAAGTCATCGGGTTATGCCGGAAGAAAAGAAAAAGGTCCTCGGGTTATGCCGGGCAAGAAAAAGGTTCTCAGGTTATGCCGGGGAGGTCCACGGGTTATGCCGGGAGAAAAGAAAAAAAAGGTCCCTGGGTTATGCTAGGGAGGTCCACGGGTTATGCCGGGAGAAAAGGAAAAAGGTCCTGGGGTAACCGGGGATAACTGGGGAATGGGGCCCTATGTTGGAAAGGATGCAACTAGAGATTGGAGGCTCTATGCTACCATGATTTTGAATTTTTCTTCCTTTTTTTTTTCATCATTCTTCTTTTTTTTTAGTTTAAGAAAATGAGTAAAAATGCAGGAAAGAATTTGAAGAAAACTTCCCTTTTGGATTGATTATTGCTGCAGAGTTGTTTCTAGCTCTTGCGCATTTTTCTTTTTGGTTGCACCTGCTTCTTGCACGGTTGCTTTGGATTACACTTGTCTCAAATTTTTCAAACAAAGAACAATTGTTAATTTGAAACGGCGGTTGGTTTTGTGGCCTTGATTGTTTTGATTACTTGATCTCGGCGCAACTTTTTTTTGTGAGAACCTCTACTGATTGCTGGCTTTTCTGAAGATTGATCTCTTTCCTAAACCGAGGGACTCAACTTTTCAAAATTTTATCGTGACGGCTCGCCCGTATGGGGCTTTGGTCCTTTCACTTTATTCTGCCTCTAGGGGCTTTTGCCTTGGCTTTCTTTCATTTTCAATAACTTTGGGTTTCAGAGCATCGGCCATCATGGCCAATCGGGGTCGACTTGATGCCCTCGTTGAGGCTGGGTACTTTCTTTGGACTTGGCTTTTATTAAGCGGGACCCTGTAAAACCAATCTTGCCACCTTTTCTTTGTATTAGTTTCGGAAACAGAGTTAGACGGAAAGGGATTCAAGCAAAAGTAAACAAAGGACAAGAAAATGAATTTAAAGAGAAGTGTCCCTTTCGGGGAGGAAAGAAGGACTTATCTGGGGGTGCATGCAGACTTCAATAGACATGACATGCTTCTTGGACTGGGTGCCCGATCCGCACACACTATCCTAACTTCTCATAAACCACATTGCGACCCGTGTTTCAAAACCGAGAAACCTCGCCAAGACTCTTTCAGTACCAATGGTGGTGAGGGGTTTCTTCTTTTCGATCAATGGCGCCCTTTGCGGGTTTTCGCCAATCGACCTCTCTCATTTCTCTTCTTACCATCGCCTTATAGTGCTCTTTTACGAGTTTTCACTAATAAGACTCTCATTTTCAATTTCTCTGCTCACTGTCGGCTTATGGTGCCCGTGGATTTTCACCAATAAGACTCTCTCATTTTATTTCTCTCATCCTGGTTGCATGGGATCCAAACAACTGCGCTCTCTGATTTTGAAAACCTTTTGCCGATTGATCGGAAGGACTTGAACAAGGTTTGGGTAAAAAGAATTGGATCGAATTACAACTTTGGAACCGTTCAGGCGGGATCATCGCCGACCATTATAACATCTGCCCCAGTTTCACTTTTGGGAAAAACTAGATTTTTGTTTTGTTGTGACTGAACCCCAGAGAGAGGCTGCCTACGTATCCTTTCGGAATCAAGTCGAACGTAGTTCAGGGAAAACATTTTGTTTTTGTTTTTGTTTTCTTTTCTTTTTTTTCATTTTTCATCATTTTTTTTATTACAAACATCTTCGAGTTCCAAAGAGGGTAATGAAAGAAAGGTAACCGGCTCAAAGGGTTAGCAAAAGATTGGAGTGTTTGGGGTAGCGAGAATGAAATCCTTCGTCATCCCAATCGGATAATGCTATTGCTGCAGAAGGATTGGACATAGTACCTTTTGAGTGCATCTGCGTTCACAACTATTTCAAGGTCATTCCCTTCAATGTCTCCCAGATACAATGCCCCTTTTGGCAACAATTTCCTGATAATGTATGGACCTTTCCAGTTAGGAGAAAATTTTCCTTTTGTTTCCTGATGATGGGGAAGAATACGCCTTAAAATGAGTTGCCCCACTTCAAAGTTTCTGGGCCGCACTTTCTTGTTGTAGGCACGGGCCATCCTTTGTTGATACAACTGCCCGTGGCAGACTGCGGCCATTCGCTTTTCATCGATCAGGGTCAATTGTTCCAGACGGGTTTCGACCCACTCACTGTCTTCCATTTCAGCTTCAACAATAATCCGGAGAGAAGGGATTTCAACTTCTGTGGGTATTACGGCTTCAGTGCCATAAACCAAAAGGTACGGGGTTGCCCCAATCGATGTGCGCACAGTAGTGCGATACCCTAACAATGCAAAAGGCAACTTTTCATGCCACTGCCTGGAACTTTGAATCATCTTTCTCAAAATCTTTTTGATGTTCTTGTTCGCTGCTTCGATGGTACCATTAGCTTTGGGACGATAAGGAGTGGAGTTCCGATGCATAATCTTGAATTGTTCGCATATCTCCCCCATCAAATGACTATTCAAATTTGCAGCATTATCCGTAATGATAGTTGCAGGAATACCAAAACGGCAGATGAGGTTAGAATGCACGAAGTCTACTACAGCTTTCTTGGTGACAGATTTGAGAGTAATTGCTTCAACCCACTTTGTGAAGTAGTCGATAGCGACCAATATGAATCTATGTCCATTTGAAGCTTTCGGCTCGATCGGCCCAATGACGTCCATGCCCCAGGCGACAAATGGCCAAGGTGCTGACATAGGATGCAGTTCTGTAGGTGGTGCATGAATTAAATCACCGTGCACCTGACATTGATGACATTTCCGGACGAAATTGAAACAATCCTTTTCCATAGCATCCAGTAATAGCCCGCTCGAAGGATTTTCTTTGCCAAAACATACCCGTTCATGTGGGGTCCGCACAGTCCTGCGTGCACTTCATACATGATTCTTCCGGCTTCTTCGGCGTCAACACTTCTTAGCAAGTTGAGGTCCGGAGTTCTTTTGTACAAGACATCACCACTCAAGAAGAAACCACTTGCGTGCCGTCTAATGGTCCTCTTTTGGTCTCCACTGGCTTGCTCGGGGTATTCCTTAGTTTTCAGAAATCTTTTGATATCATGATACCATGGTTGAACATTTGGTTCTGCCTCAACCGTATTACAGTAGTCGTGCCTTTCCCTGATTTGGATTTCCAAGGGATCAATGTAGGCATTGCCTGGGTATGGCAGCATCGAGGCTAAGGTGGCAAGTGCATCAGCTAGTTCATTATGACAACGAGGGATGTACCTGAACTCTATTGACTTGAAACGTTTGTTGAGATCTTCCACATGTTGCCTGTAGGGAATAAGTTTGACATCTCGAGTCTCCCATTCTTCCTGAGCTTGTCGGATAATTAGATCCGAGTATCCCATGATTAACAATTCTTCGACATCTTGGTCAATTGCCATGTTCATGCCCATAATGCAGGCTTCATACTCGGCAGTGTTGTTTGTGCAGAAAAATCGTAGCCGGGCTATGGCTAGATAATGCTGACTAGTGGGTGCGATCAAGATTGCCCCAATTCCAACACCTTTTGCGTTTACCGCTCCATCAAAGAACATTTTCCAAGCATTAGTATCTTCGGATATTGCCTCAACTAAATTTACCTCTTCATCCGGGAAGTAGGTGCTCAAAGGTTGGTATTCATCGTCAACCGGGTTTTCAGCCAAATGATCTGCTAAAGCCTGGGCTTTCATCGCCGTGCGGGTGACATAGACTATGTCAAATTCAGTGAGCAGGATTTGCCATTTTGCTAACCTTCCCGTGGGCATTGGTTTCTAGAATATGTACTTTAAAGGGTCCAACATGGTAATGAGGTAGGTGGTGTAGGCCTACAAGTAATGCCTCAGCTTCTGAGCAACCCAAGTCAGAGCGCAGCAAGTCTTTTCCAACAAGGTATATTTAGCTTCATAACTTGTGAACTTTTTACTCAAATAGTAGATGGACTGCTCTTTCCTCCCAGTCACATCATGTTGTCCAAGGACACAACCAAAAGAATTCTCCAAGACTGTTAAATACAAGAACAGAGGCCTTCCCGGTTCTGGTGGGACCAAGACTGGCGGGTTCGACAGATATTCCTTGATTTTGTCAAAAGCTTCTTGACATTCGTCTGTCCATTTGATTGCTGCGTCTTTCTTTAACAACTTGAAGATGGGTTCACATGTAGTCGTCAACTGGGCAATGAATCGGCTGATGTAGTTCAATCTTCCAAGCAAGCTCATAACATCTTTCTTGGTTTTTAGAGGAGGCAAATCTCGAATGGACTTTATCTTTGTTGGGTCTAGCTCGATGCCCCTCTGACTGACTATGAATCCCAAGAGTTTGCCTGATGATACTCCAATGCACATTTGGCTAGGTTTAACTTCGATCATATTTACGCAGCCACTCAAAGAATTTTCTCAAATCCTGAACATGGTCATCCTGGGTCCTGGACTTGATGATCATGTCGTCCACATACACCTCTATCTCTTGGTGCATCATGTCGTGAAAAATGGCAGTCATGGCCCTCATGTAGGTTGCCCGGGCATTCTTCAGACCAAAAGGCATGACTCTGTAACAGTATGTTCCCCAGGGTGTGGTAAAAACTGTCTTTTCTGCATCCTCTTCATCCATCAACACCTGGTGATATCCTGCATAACAATCCACGAAGGACTGTATCTCATGTTTTGCGCAGTTATCAACAAGGATGTGGATGTTCGGCAACGGGAAATTATCCTTAGGACTTGCTTTGTTCAGATCTCTGTAATCCACACACACTTGGGTTTTCCCGTCTTTCTTTGGCACTGGAACTACATTGGCTAACCATGTAGTATATCGGACTACCCGGATCACCCCGGCTTTCAACTGTTTTGTGACCTCTTCCTTAATTTTGTCACTGATATCAGTTTTGAACTTTCTTTGCTTTTGCTGGACAGGGGGATAATCAGGGTATGTTGGCAACTTGTGAACCACCAAATCGACACTTAGTCCTGGCATGTCATCATATGACCAAGCAAACATCTTTGAATTCAAATAAGAGTTGGATCAATGCGTCCCCGGGTTTTTTCATCTGTGTGAATGCTTATCTTGGTTTCTCTGACTTCTTCAGAATTACCCAAACTAACCGGCTCAGTATCATTTAAGTTCGGCTTAGGTTTATTCTCAAATTGTTCCAATTCTCGATTTATTTCCCTAAAAGCCTCTTCTTCATCATATTCCGGTTCTTGATTTATTATTTCACAGTTAGACAGCGTGTTTGAATTTGGGCATGAAGTCCGCAAGCATGTCATGTTATTTAAAGCCGCATTATTAGAACTGAAAGAAAAATTAAGAGAAAAAATAAAAAAAATCAGAAAGAGTAGAGAGATGAACGATGAAATATTGATTTCATTTCATTGAATTTGAAGATAACAGGGTTTACATTGGGAAATTAAAGACAGGAAACTAAAGAAAACACCCAAGTTACACCCTGAAATAACTCGTGATGTAGAAAGGGTGGCAAGACTGGTCTACCGGGATTCCCGCCTGATTGAGAATGGAGTAGCCTTCCAATTTTGCAGTTTGGCACTGGGTCCCATGTATAGCACCTCAGCGGTGCTTGAGCCTTTTCCCGGCTGAACCATGTGGGTTTCATACAGCATCTGCCTCATAGCCCCACAGATTTCTTCAATTTCCTCGGCCGTAAAGGCCTCATCTTCCTCTTCCTCATTGTACTTAGGCTTGACAAAAGTCCTATACAGATGCGGAATCAGCTGAGGCAAGACCCAACCGTTGTTCTTTCTTTCATTTGCCCATTTTCCATCAGCTGATGTGGGTTGGAAACCTACCCCAAAGAACTTCTCACGGGCAGTCAAGGTGATGGGTTCAGTAATTCCTTGCAGTGAAGTCCCGAGCCCCTTCCCGGGTTTGTAGCCATGTCTGATCAATTCTTTGGCCACCATAATTGATGCATTTGAAAGAAAGGGTTGGGGGCAAGGGTTTCCCTCTTCACACTGGTCCGCGACCACGATTTCGAAAGCCTGGTAAACTATATGTTCACTTCCTTCTCTAGCTTCAAGACAAGGGACTACGGGTCCCGATAAATCGATTGCTCATCTTCCCCGTGAACTACAATCTCGTGATCTTCATGTTCGAACTTCACCATCTGGTGGAGAGTAGAAGGCACAGCCCCTGCTGCATGAATCCACGGCCTTCCCAAGAGGAAATTATAGGAAGTATCCATGTCCAAGACCTGAAAGGTCACCTCAAAGTCCACCGGGCAGATAGTCAAAATCAGATCAATTTCACCAATAGTATCTCTTTTGATGCCGTCAAAGGCATGCACACAGACGTTGTTGGGTCTGATTCTCTCAGTACCGATTTCCATACGTTGTAGAGTTGAGAGTGGGCAAATATCTACCCCAGAACCACCATCTAGCATGACCCTTTTCACATAATACCCTTCGCATTTAACTGTCAGGTGAAGGGCTTTGTTGTGTGCGGCCCTTTCCAGGGGCAAATCATTCTTGCTGAACGAGATTTGATTGATTGAAAAAAACCTTTCTGCCATCCTCTCTAACTGTTCGACAGTGGTTTCAATGGGTACATATGCTTCGTTGAGAGTTTTGATCAACACTTTTTGATGTTCAGTTGAGTTCATTAGCAGAGACAACAGAGAGACTTGAGCAGGAGACTTTCAAAGTTGGTTAATTATCTCACAGTCTGCCATTTTCATTTTCTGGAAGAATGCCTCTGCTTCTTCAGCGCTCACTGGCTTCTTAGGTGGGAAACGCTTCCTCGTGGCATTATTCACTTCCTCCAGATTGAGGTACTTCTCAGCCGGGTCATTTTTCTTAACTTCTCCTGAGATCTCTTTGCCTTTGTAAGTTACTACTAATTTGTTATAGTTCCATGGCACAGCGGTGGGATCTGTCTTGGGTCTTTGTGGCGCGCGGCCAATAACTACGGGCTCACTCAGCCTTGGTGGAATTATTGGCCCCCTCATCACGTAGGTCCCCTTGGGTACATACATTTGAGCTCCCTTGTTTAGCTCAAACCTCCTAGGAGGACTCAATGACATCTGCTCTTTCTTGCGGCCTCGAGGGAGATAGAGAACGACATCCTTGGAGGGCACAGCCCCAGTTTTAGCTTCCACTTTCTTTTTCGTCTTTTGAGGGGTAGTTTTGCTCTTTTTCTCCCCTTGTCTTGTTTCGAGACAGCTTTTGGTTTCTTTTCCACGTCGGCTATAGCAATGATGGCTTTTGGAGCTGGATCGAACTCTCTGTCCTCGCAGATCATTCCAATAACTGGCCCTTTGTTGTGAGCCGGTAGTGGATTGTTGGTTACATTAGGAATATCTTCGTCCCTTAGCACTATTCTCTTTTGTTCTATCAGATCTTCCACAGCCCTCTTCAAGGTCCAACAATTATCTATATCATGCCCGTCTGCCCCTGAATGATAGGCACACCGGGTGCCATGTTAGTAAAAGGGTGATTCTGGGTTTTGCCTATTCGGGGTTACGGGTTGCAACAAAACCATTTGGACCAATTTGTGGAATAGGCTAGAATATGACTCACCAATGGGAGTGAAGTTTGTTTTCTTGGGTGGTCCTAAGGTATGGAAGTTGTTCTGTGGAGGTCGGGGATTGTAGTGAGCTTGGTAAGGAGGTTGATTTCTGGGAAATGGAGCTCTGTTCTGGTTAAATTGTTGTTGTGGCCTGACATTGGGTTAGGCATTCATCACTATGTATGGCTGAGGAGCATAAGCCGCATCTTGGTGGGGATAATAGTGTTGTGGGGTTCTTTCAGAGAAAAGAGATCTGGGTAGACGGGGTTTTCTTGCACTCGAAGTTGCCATTGTTGTTTCTTCCTTTTTCTTTCGATTTGATACTCCTCCAGACCCGCCCTGGATGGCTTGGGAGGTAGCCCTTATAGCAGACTGACTCAAGATTCGCCCTGTTTTCAACCCATTTTCAACCATTTCACCGATTTTGATGGCTTCGGCGAACGGCTTACCCATCGCAGACATCATGTTTTGATAATAATAGGCCTCTTGGGCTTGAAGGAAGACACTGACCATCTCTATTTCGTCCATTAGAGGCTTTACCCTGGCAACTTGCTCACGCCATTTGACAGCATATTCGCGGAAGCTTTCCGCAGTTTTCTTTTTCAAATTGGACAAGGAGTTTCTGTCGGGAGCGATGTCCACATTATATTGGAACTGGCAGACAAAATCTCGAGTCGTATCATCCCACATATGCAAATGAGTAATTTCTTGATCCGTGTACCACTCAGAAGCGATTCCGGTGAGGCTTTCCCCAAAATAGGCCATTAGCAGCTCCTCTTTTTTACCAGCACCCCTTAACTGGTTACAGTATCATTTCAGATGAGCGACCGAGTCTCCGTGCCCGTTGTACTTTTCAAATTTTGGCATCTTGAAACCAGCTAGCAAGTGGACATGGGGAAACATACAGAGGTCAGAGTATGAGACACTCTTTTGGCCACTCAAACCTTGCATGTTTTTTAGGCTTTGTTCCAGGCTCTTCATCCTCCGAGCAATCTCCTCTTGCTCGGGATTTTTAACGACCTTTTCTTGCTCCACCAAGAGATCATATCGCGGATGTTGAGTGAAAGAGTACGGGGTCACATATGTTATATCTGGTTGAAGCTATGGACCCTGAAAGGTGAACATTGGAGGCGGTGCCCTTGTAGCTGGTGCCTGGGGGCGAACCACAGAAGGCATGTCAGGATCATTGGAGGGCATTGGAGGGTGCCCACATGGGATGAGCGGGTTGGGCACATGGGCATTGGTAACCTCACCTGACCTGGGAATCAATTCAGGGAACCCAGGAATTGCACTTGGCGGTTCCCTACCATTAGACCAGGCATCCCACATTTCTCATATGCGGAGACGCAACATCTTATTCTCTTCAACAACTGCTGATTCTAGCTTTAGAACAGCCGATGCTGGGCTATCCTCAGGACCCATGATTGGTAGATTGCTTGCGGAGGCCATCTGTGCCTTTGGATTTTGTGAAGGAGGGGAGGCTAGACTACCAACAAAACCAACCACCAAAACCTGGCTGTTTGCACATCCAACAACCTTGTTAGTGTTGAGACATTTAACATATACGAAATCGCACGTTGGGATTCAATGCACCTAACAATTAAATGCTTCTACCGTGTGTTTGAATGGTTGCATGTTTCATTCCGGCCTTAACTAACCCTTCCAGTATGTACCTCTTTTTGCCTCTCTTTAATCACTCTTGATTTTTCATCTCGTTTTTGCCGCTCTTTTATTTTTGGCACTCTCTTTTTTCTCTTTTTATTTTTATTTTTGTCACTCTCTTTTCTTTCTTTTTCACTCAATTTTTCTTTCTCTTTTTTTTTTCAGTTTATTTTTTCACTCAATTTATTTTATGGCTATGATCGAATCCGATGGGGATTGCCTACGTATCATGACCCCGCATGAATCAGATCTTGCGTAGTTCGGACAGATTTAACAAAATAAAAATAACTATTTTTTAAAAAAAACAAATTTTTCTTTTCTTTTTTTTCGAAATTTCGGCAGAGTTTCAGTACATTTTTTTTTGGTTTTTCAGAAAATAGGCAGTTATCTCTCTTAGTTCTCACACTGACTCTTCTTTTTCCCAACTTTTCTCCTATTATTCAAACCGGTCAANTTTAAAAACCGTTAACGGGTTTAGTTTGTTCTTAGACCTCGGCGTTGTCCCGACGCGGCGAGCTCGAGCCGGGGGGGGGGGGGGGGGCAGCGTACCGGGAATACAGAAGCTTCACCGGCGTTGCAACTTGTCCGAACCTCGTTCTAAAATTGGATAAGACTCTAGACAGAACTGAAGTCACACGAAGTGCACACTCCCCAAATGATTTAGAAGACTCAGAGAGAAGAAGGGTTTCGTAGCAGTTTATATACAATCCAAAAAATATCAAAGCGGTAAAATCGGCATTTAGCACATTAGGCTCAACCATGTAGAAAAATCAGATAATAGATAAAGCCAATCATAACAGCTATTCTAAGCTCGAATTCTTGAACCCTGAACCGAAGTTCTGGGTTTGAATCCCCAGCGGAGTCGCCAAAGCTGTCACACCTCCTTTTTACACACCCGAAGGTATATATAGGGAGTGTTTCCACTTTAAGTGACATTATTCGAAATGGAATTATTTATTTATCAGAGTCGCCACTTGGGATAGTTTATTTCGGTGTCCCAAGTCCCGGTTTATTTTAAATCCCAAATCGAGGAAATTCGACTTTCCTTTTGAAATCTGCGAACCAGAAATTCTGAATAAGGAATTCTGTTAACCCGAGGGAAGGTGTTAGGCACCTCCGGATTCCGTGGTTCTAGCACGGTCGCTTAAACTATCATAATTGGCCTATTATCTGATTTTAATACATGTTTTAGCCTATTGTATATTTTAACTTTTTAAGCCGCTTTTAATTAATTTTGAGGAAAATTTCAACGTCATCTAAAACACGTCTTTGGACCACGCCACATGAAATGCACCCGCACTCCGCGACATATTTTATTTAATGTTGTTGAGATTTGGATTTGGGTCACATGAAATGCACACCCGAGTTTAGGAAATTAATTTTAACATAGCGCGACTAAAGCAACTACGCACTTTCAACTTTGCGAGGGCCATGGAAAATTCAACTAAATGGCGTGCCTCGATTTTTAAGGATTAAGACATAAATTAAGCGAGGGCCATGCATTTTGAAATTTTATTTGGCACGGCACACCTCGATTCCAATTTTAAAGGAAGAACTCAAACTAAACTTTGAGGGCCATAGACTAATCTTATCCAATATGGCACACCTCGAATCTATCTAATAGAATCTAATTAATTAACATTAAAGAAATTTGAATTCTATTTTTAGTACTAATGTTTGAACTAATTAGAGAAAATTGCTTTTAAAGAGAGGGAGGGCCAATTACTTGAAAGAAATGGTTTTGGGTTAGCAACAACCTTTGATTGAGGTGGCTGATGCGAGGGCAGGCCCAAGTCCCAACTGCAGGTGGTTTCAGACTTGGGCCTAAAAATGAGCCCAATTTTCATGAGAAAAGGAATGTCCATGGGGCATAAAACATGCATCCAAATCTGATTATTTGAACATCATAACTGGGCTAGCTTTAGGCCAAATTTTCAAAACCAATACTTGTACAAAATCGATTGAATGCAAATCAACCAACAAACTACATGAGACATGAAATTGAACTAATATTCTATTTCTGAATTCTGACTGTTCAAGCATGTATCAATTAGATGAACATTCTAAAAGTTTAAAACACCCTTTTCAACTTAAACATGCTAAAAAACATACTAAAAAATAAATAACTGCAACCTTTACTCTTAGGCCCTTTTTTCTTTATTCACAATGACTGTATATCGACCACAACTTAAGATCCATTCCACCACCCATTTCACAAACAAAGCACTATTTAACTAAAAAAAAAGTGTTACAACAGTCTTAATGAATTAACAGGCAGAAAAGCTCAAATGCAGCACATTGTCATTACATTATTTTATAAGGTTGAACTCACAAATTCACTATCCCTATTCAAATTACCAACAACTAGCTATGAGATATTCAATAGAACCCCACTAATTACAAACTAAATCCAGCTCTCAGAAGAGTATTTGTCAATAGCCAGCAAAATGCAATGCACCCTAAAACTCAGAACAAAGCAAGTAAAACAAAATAACTAAGCTATGAACAAGACAAATTGTGACTATACTCAAAGCCCAGATTTCCATTTCGACTTCAAATCAGGCCTTACATTAGGTAAAAATGCAAAAGTATATACCTGAATAACAGCAAAATAGATCAGAAATCTAGTCTGAAACTAGGAGGAAGCAGTAGTAGCAGAAATCAGCAATGCAACAGTAACAACAACCAAAATCCAGACTTCAGAAACAAGAATCCAAATGATTCAAACCCAAACTCTTAAACCCAAATTCGAGCCATTTTACCTAGATGCTAGACTTTGATGTTTTCAGTAGTTTAAAACTAAACAATGAGAATCATAAAACCAAAAACCAAGCAGAATTTTGAGCAATTTTCAACTAAGAAATACAGGAAACTTCAGTGTTATTTTAGAATTATCTCAAGACTTAGCCGTTTCAGCTTTTTTTTAGGATTTTTTGTCTCCAATTTCTCTCAAAATCTCCTAAAAAACTGACTTGGACCTCAAGTAAGGATGCCTTTATAGGCAAGGTTTTAGGGTTGCAGAAATAAGCTCATTTTTACACTTAAGACCTTTTGCAATTTTGGTTTTTTGCTCAAGTACCCTTAATTTTAAAACCAGATTTTTCAGAATAGTCCTAAAGGCACCTTCTAGGCAGCTTCCTATTTAGTTACTGAGATTCCCCCCATCTAGAGTTCCTAAATTAGCCCTTTAAGCCTTGTTAATTACCCTAGAAATCTCATGGGTTAAGTTGACCTGATGGTTTAAACCAAAACAAATGGGCTGCCCTTTGCAAATGGGTCAGACACGACCCAAAGCCCAAACTAAGGTCTGTATTCTAAAGAAGGCAGAAGAAGAAAAGAAAAAGCCAATCAGATGATTTCAAAACTAAACCTAACAGAATGACTAATTACTAAACACAAAGAGCATGAAATTAACTAAGTTATTAAATAAACTAAACTATGAGACTAAAAATAAACGAGGGGGAAAATCAGAAACTTAAAACCTAAAACTAAATAAAAATGGATAAACAAAATCATGGCACAACTTTTAGAAATTGAAATGAAAAACTGAAAATGAACGGAAATAAATACGAACAAACAAATTAACCTAAAAGGAAGAACTTGGTTCGAAACTAATTTCCGTCAGAAGACAGGCTCAAATAAACGGAGAAGAAAAAGAAGAAGAATAAGAGGTGAAACAACAAGAACGAACAAAAAGACGAAGAGGAACTCACCGATTAGACTCGAAGTCCGTACTGGCACTCTAAGTTAGCCCAAAACAATGTCAAACGCTTGTTCTTGGTCAAGAACAAACGAATGTCATTATTTTGTGCTAAAACAACCTTGAACAACCAGGGAATTCAGAAGAGCAAACTTGCATGCACAAGTTCGATTTCAAGCTTTTAGGGCTCGAAACTCAGATTCCAGATCCGAGGAGCTCTGGACAGATTCGAGGGAGACTAATGATAGATTGGGAAAGAGGTAACTATAGAGGTTTTATGGTGTTGATTTGGGGTCATTTGAGGGCCGCGCCGCCGGCGGAGGCGGTTAGATTTTGAGGGCGGCGTCTCGAGGGTTACTGGGCTAGAGACGATGAGGATTGAGAGGGGGGGTTCTGAGGGGGGTAGGGCTGCTTTGGACAGTTTTATACGGGGGAGGGGTCGAGTTCCGGTCCATTAGATTGAAAGAGATCAACGGTTGAGATGAAGGGATTCCGAAACGGCGTCGTTAGGTTGGAAAGTGCGGCTAGACCGGGTATTGGCTGATCTGGGCCTGGTTTAAACGGGTTCAGGGTGTAATTAAATTGGGCTTGGGGACTTCTAACTGATTTGGCCCAAAATCTGATCCTTCTCATTCTTTTCCCTTGCTTTTTTTATTTCTTTTCTAATTTCTTTTAAATTAAAATTAAAAATAAAACCTAAATTAATTCCTAAATCAAATTACCCTACCAAATTAAATTAATAAACTCTAAATAATAATTACCACAATTACTTAAAACCAAATTAAAAGAAAATCTACAAGATTCGAAGCTAAATATTAAAAATGCAAAAATGAGTTATTTTTTGTGAATTTTCCATTTTTATAAAACAAACTATCTTACAAATATGAGATTAAATCATAAATGCAAATGCAGCATATTTTTGTATTTTTATGAATTAAGTAAAATTAAACATACACACAAAATGCAAACAATCAGGAAAATTCTACAATAATTCCTAAAATAACAAACAATTAAAAAAAATCTATTTTTTGGAATTCTGTAGGAGTAATTCGTGTGAGGAAAAAATCACGTGCTCACAACTATTGAAAGGATTTTTGGAAAAACTCACAGTTTTCAAACTTTCTTGTATATTCGATGATTTCGGTAAAGGAGTTTGTTTTTACTAATATACTTGAAAAGCGGAAATATTTTTGGAAAACTATGAAAAAACTGAGCATTTTATCTATGAGCTACTTCTTTGTTTATTTGCTTTACGTTGTTATGAACTGTTGTTGGCTATTGGTGCTGGACCCGAGCTTTGTTCCAGCTCGTCACTACTTTTAACATATGGTTAGGTTTGTTACTTATTGAGTACATGGGGTCAGTTGTACTCATACTACACTTCTGCACCTTGCGTGCAGAAGTTGACTGTTGATGTTGCTGTGATCGACGGAAGCTGAGACTGAAGACGTACTTGTGCTTCGGTGGTAGCTGCCTCTTGATCATGGTAGCCTTAGAATATATAAATCTATTTATGTACTTTTCGAACAGATGATGTATTTATGTCATACCAGTTTTGTAAATTCTAATCTTAGAAGCTCATGATTTGTACTACTAGTCCTTGGGAAATGTATATGATTCAGATAATTTGTTTGCTTAATTGTCTTGTTAACTATTATTGGAAGTGGTTAGTTGCTAATTGGCTTACCTAGCGGGTTGGGTTAGGTGCCATCACGACTAGTCGAATTTTGGAACGTAACAGATTGGTATCAGAGCTCTAGGTTCATAGGTTCTACAAATCATGAGCAAGTGTCTAGTAGAGTCTTGCGGATCGGTATGATGACGTCCACGCATATCTTCAAGAGGCTACATAACATTTAGGATATACTTCCCATCTCTCTTTCCTTATCGTACGACATTGATTCAGCTTGAAGCATAACTCTTTAAATTCCTTCCACGTATTCATGTGCGCATGTGAGCGCTCTCTATCAGTTGTGCATCGACGGCATGTGACTCAATGGATGAGGTGCGCTATGTGATTTCTGTTGTGCTGATGATGGGCCAGTTTGGAGAACTTAAGGCCGGGTTTTTACTGTAGCTTGAGCATGGGGATTTCGGTTGTGTGAGCACGTGCTTTCGCGCTTTTACGTTCGGTAGTGTCCCTATGAGTGGAATTCGTGGCTCGATAAGTGGCTGGAGGGATACGTGATGATTATGATGTGACTGCGAGATGTGTTCATATGGTTTGGATGTGACGAGAAGAGTTTTCTTGAGATGTAAAAAGGACTATTTGGTGCTTGATTTCTATCTTGATTAGACGTACAGTCTCGGGTTATGGGTGTGTTGAAGGATCTTTCATGATGGTTAATTGTGGAACGAACTAGATTCTCACGCCTTGTTGGTGAGTTCGGACTCAGGAAGATTAAGTGATTGAGTAGTGGTTGTAACTGTGGAAAGGTATAGAGAGAAGTCAGTTTGAGGCAAGACATGTGGGTTATCTCCTGCGGGGTGTCCTGAGGTTGTGTGATCCCTATGTTGTTTGAGAGTTCTCTTTTACTAGTGAATTATACGTGTGCAATTTGAGTTCGGATCGCTTATGGAAGTTGGCTTGACTGTTACAAGGGTGAATGCAAGATTTGCAGACGATTTGAGGTATTATATGGTTTGTGTTACATGAGTTTACAAAGGATTTAATTGAATTTCAGTACGGGATTATGGCAGTAATAAATTATGGGTATCGTGAGTTACCAGTTATTTTGTTCTATGTCTTTGAACCAAGTGGGGGAGTCCGTTATAGATGAGTTGATTGCACGATTATGTATTGTATTGGTTTCGGTTTGAGGTATACTGTGAATCAGTTATGACATGCAGA
This sequence comes from Nicotiana attenuata, assembly GCF_001879085.1. Classification (NCBI taxonomy): domain Eukaryota; kingdom Viridiplantae; phylum Streptophyta; class Magnoliopsida; order Solanales; family Solanaceae; genus Nicotiana; species Nicotiana attenuata. The sequence goes on from NW_017670681.1 coordinate 249,709, forward strand.
GGTTGAGATTGAGGATGACTCGAGTAAGGGAATTTTTGGATACAGGTTGTATTACACCCTATGGGTATATGGAAAGCATGGAATGATTGAGTGGTTATTCGAGAAAGATGTAGTATGTAGAGAGTAGGAATTTTCTTGGCTGCGTAAGGTAGGATTACTTCTTTGGGTGTCGTCGTGCTAATGGGGCACAGGTCGTTCGGCCCGTTTGGGGCGGTGCAATTGAGATTTGAGTAGAGTGGATGACTCTCGAGAATGGTTCTAATAAATTCAAGATTTATATGTAGCACTTGGGAAATTTCAGGATTTGTATATGGCTAGAAACTGAGATTTACATTGGATGGTGTCGGGACTCACGGTATTTCTATATCTTTATGGATTCTACATTTCAGTATTAGGCAGAGGAAGGAAACGGCTTTGTATTCGCAAAAGGTCTCTTCAGAGTGGGTATCTTGGTTATGGTACTTTTGGGTTACTTAAGAGGGAATTCAGCGACTTATAGGCCTTAGGGTGGTGTAGTTCTATGATAGAATTCTTGGGGTGAGTTTTGGTTAAGGATCATGGTGTTCTAGCAAGGAGAAGTGTTAACTTAAGGGTTATTCGGAAGGAACTCGGAGAAATAGGACAGTTTGATAGTCGGTTGGATCAGCACAGTAATGGGTATGATTGGTTCTTTGGGTACTTGTGATATGGCGAGTCACTACAGGTATCTCATGGTAATGCTCCTGGGTTTTGGCGGCCTGCATGGCTTGGTTGAGTTAGAGAGATTCAGTTCTAATGATTTGGTTATATATATGTGCAAATGGGTTTCGGAGAGTTCTGGATAGTTTCTACCATGGTTTGAGATGTATATTTCCTACTGGCATGGGGAACATGTTACGAATTGGGATTTTCTCCTGGATGAGATCAAATTGAAGGTTTCTAACTGGTTGAGTGCGTAGTTTGCTGTGACTCGGAGTGGATTATGAGATTTTCGTACTTCTCATATGATGGGATGATAGATGCGGTGTGTTGTATAGGACTGAGATTTGCATGTGTAAGGTCACGGTTCAGTTTTGAAGGGAAGGTTATGAATTCTTGGGCAGCATGGACGGTTTCAGATGACTAAGTGATATTACTACTTGGTATTTCCTTAGAAGGGTGCGCATTTCAGAAGGCGCATTGTGTTTTTATTTATGGATTCTTCATTGTTATTGCGGCACTCTCCTAGTTGATCGACTGTTGATATTCAAATTTTACTATGTGGTGCGGAAGAATTATAGAAGTATTCCTCGTGGGATGATCGTGTATGAGAGACGTGTTAGACATTCGGGCGGTGGAGTTGGGATCAGATATGGTGACTCGTGTGTTCTATGGATTTGGAGACTGGGAGTTCTTAGGAGCAGATTGTTTCAGGGTTGTGGATGGTGAAGTCATGGCCGAAGCTATCCAGATGATAGTATGTGTTATTATTCAGTCATTGTGGACTTTCGGAGGGTTATTTATCTCTGTGTGAGTGACTAGAGTTGATTCGGGGGTCCATTGGTAGGCCTAGGATGTGTATTCTATACCAAGTCAGATTGGTTGGCTCCATACTGCTATTATTGAGGGATGTGCCATTCGATTGTTGTTGAGGTTATTCATGTTCGGTTATGATCTGTGAATTACTCTTCTATGCTACGAGGAGTTGTGATTCGTTGGTTATATGCGCACATGGTGCAGTTCTATTGGGTCGTATGGCGGAATTTGAGCGAGATGGGTATTACAGTGCCAAATGATTGATTGCGTATTGGTTATGTTCTTTCGGGTTTTGTGTGGCATCGTGTTATCTGTATCTCCGTGGTTATAGTAATGCACTTTGGGTACTTGATGCTGAATTGCGCGTGGTTATTGATTGTGAGCATGTTTGAGATATTCCATATGGACTAGTGTTTGGATAGGGTCCCGCATTGCAGTGGAGTTATGCTGAGATATGATCTTTTGTGTTAGATTCATGTGTTATGGTTCTACAGTGTGTGATAGGTTTTTAGCATTTCTCTGTGGCGGTACTTGTTGAGCTTGCGGGGCAGTTCTCTCATGGAGTCATCTTTCCATGTTTGAATACCATTGAATTGTTGCGTATTAGTGCACAAATTGCACGGTTTGTGGTTTAAGGTTGTATTGGTGTGACATGTTTGTGGACTAGATGGTATTTGATAAGATGAGGTCGTTGGATCTAGGATGGGTACTATCGGATTTGGTTGTGGCATATTTGGAATGATAATATCGAAAGTCGACTTAGAAGTTTGCTATAATACTTATTGAAGGAGAGGAAGTTCCATGACTTGTTGATCTTATAAGTAGTTAAGAGTTTATGTGTGTTTCTCTCATCATCGGCAGAGCACGAAGGTTTTAGAATGAGGTTTGGTTTGATATGAGGCTTATTACCAGTATTGGGTTATTTTGAGCAGCTACTGTGATTAGAAATCATTGTTACGAGCATTTGAGTTATGCATGTGGTATTTGAGTTTTGAGTTTTAAGTAATGGTTACGGCTTGGTACAGCTTGTTCAGACTTATACAGAGTGTTGATGTGAGATTTTAGTCTTATAGAAAATTCCTGATGTTGGAAATAGGATTCTAAGGCTTATGGGCTAGGTTGAATTAAGAAATCTCAGTTATGTTGTGTTATTAGACCTATATGGGATAGGGTGACGTGGGATCACCCCCGAGAATGTGCAAGGTAAGGTTACACGGCGGTTTGATGGCTTCGGGAAAAACTCTGGCACGTTCGAGGACGAAAATATGTTTAAATGGGGGAGGATGTAACGACCCGACCGGTCATTTTGAGCATTTGCACTTAACTCGGTAGCTTACGGGCATGAGTAGCTCTGTATGATGTATTTTGACTTATGTGAATCTTCAGTTTCGGTTTTCAGGTTATCGGAATTGATATGGAAGAAAGATTCTCAACTAAGAAGCTTTAAATTGGAAGAGTTGACCAAGTTTGACTTTTTGTGAATTTGACCCCCAAACGGAGTTTTGATGGTTCTGGTAGGTCCAGGTGGTGATTTTGGACTTAGGCGTATGCCCGGATTTGCATTTGGATGTTTCTAGAGAGTTTTAGCACAAATTGGCGAAAATTAGAATTTTGAAGGTTTGAAAAGTTCAAAAGTTTGACCGAGAGTTGACCTTGTGGATATCAGGTTCGGATTGTGGTTCCGGGAGTTGGAATAGATTCGTTATGTCATTTGGGACTTGTGTGCAAAATTTGGATTCATTCCGGATTGGTTTGCTATGTTTCGGCACGAGTTATGGAAGTTGAAAATTTCAAAGTTCATCAATTTTGAATTGAGGTGCGATTCGTTGTTTTGATGTTGTTATGTGTGATTTGAGGCCTCGAGAAGTCCGTGTTGTGTTTTGGGACTTGTTGGTATGTTTGGACGGGGTCCGGAGGGGCTCGGGCATGTTTCGGATTGATTTCAGACTATTTTTCCTTCATTTTTCACTACAGGTTCTGCAGAATTCCGGGCTTCTGGTTTCCTTAATTGCGATCGCGGAGAAGGGATCGCGATCGTGTAGTGTTGGTTTCTGGCTTGGAAGCGTTCAGAAGTCCTCAGACGCGTTCGCATAGCTTGCTGTAGATTGTGCATCGCGTTCGCGCTAGCATCTACGCGTTCGCGTATTGTATTTTGGGTTGAGCCGGGCAGAGGTTATTTCTCTTCGCGTTCGCAATGTTGTTCCGCGATCGCGTAGCTTTGAGATCCTTGTGTATCGCATTCGCGAGGCAATTGTTGCGGTCACGCAGGGTATTTTGGGGAGGCTGATGTGTTTGTTCTTCGCGTTAGCAGAGCCTTGTCTGCGTTCACATAGTTGCTGCTCGCGTAGTGTATTTTGGAGAGGCTGATGTGTTTGTTCTTCGCGTTAGCAGAGCCTTGTCTGCGTTCACATAGAGTCTTTTGGTGGAAGTGCATTTTTCATCGCGAACATGATGTATTTCCCGGATTCGCATAAGAGGAGTGCCTGGGCAGATTATAAAGTACTCTATTTCGAGGGTTTCAGCCATTTTTACATTTTTGGAGCTATGGAGCTCGGATTGAGGCGATTCTTGAAGCAATTTTCACCATATTAATTGGGGTAAGTGTTCTCTACTCAGTTTTGGTGATATAACGTGAATCTATCTTTGTTTTTGGTAATTGGATTGTGATTTTTTAAAGAGGAAATTGGGGGTTTTAGCCTAAAGTTTCATAAAGCGAATTTTTGAGTTTTGAACACCGATTTGGAGTCGGATTTGAGTGAAACTAGTATGGTTGGACTCGTAATTGAATGGGTTGTCGGAATTCGTAAGCTTTGTCAGGCTCCGAGGTGTGGGCCCAGGTGTGACTTTTGGCCGGTTTTGGATTTTGATTAAGGATTCGACCTTTATCATTTGGAGTTATTTCCTTGGGCTTTATTTGATGTATTTGAGTTGGATTTGATTAGTTTCGAGCCGTTCGGAGGCCGGTACGCGTGAGATGGCAGTTTTGGAGCATCGCTTGGCTTGCTCGGTATTGGAATTGGCTTGTTCGAGGTAAGTAACACTAACTTAGTGTTGAGGGTGTGAAACCCTGAGTTACGTACTATGTGATTGATGTTGAGGTGACGCACATGCTAGGTAATGGGTGTGTGGGCGTGCACCGTGTGAATTGTGACTCTGTTATTTTTGTGGCACTGTGTAGTTACCTGATCTTACCTGTAACCATGAAATTTCTACGCACTTGAGCTATTGATTTGTGATCCATGTTAGAATCCATGTCTAGGCTACATGTTTATCCTGTTGGGACGTAGTGAGGTCATTTCTGCTGTTGAGCTATCTTCTTTTATTGCATTACATACTCAGTCATATGCATTCATATGCATATCATATCTCAGTCTCTGTTACTATTTATTGATACATCACATTATTATTTTTGGGCTGATATTTCATGACATTGAGAGCCCGAGAGACTGGAGAGATTGATGACTCTGTGAGGTCGGGGGTCTGATTGTGAGGACATTTATGGGATCGGGCTGCACACCATAACATGTTTCATTAATTTATGCCATGATTGGCTTGATGTAGCGCTTGGGATGAAGGAGCCCTTCCGGAGTCAGTACACACCCCCAATGAGCGCATGTACCTACTGAGTGCGAGTGCCGAGTGCCAAGTGATTGGGAGGATTGAGTGATTGTGAGGACTGAGTGTCTGTGAGGACTGAGTGGCTGTGAGGACTGAGTGACTGGGATGACTAAGTGAATTGATACTCTGAGAGTATGCATATGGTTTTATCACTGAGTCGCATCGCATTTGACATGAACACGTGACATACATGCATAGAGATGCATTTTTCCTCATGTTATATGGTATTACGTCATTCATGACTTCTCACACATCTTGACATATGGGCATAGAGAGGTATTTTACACTTGCTATCTGAAAAGAAAGTGAAACATCATATTTATTATTGAAAGGATTTTTGGGAAAACTCACAGTATTCAAACTTACTCATATTTTCGGCGGTTTTGGTAAGAGATTTGGAATTTTCACTGATATACTTGAGAAGCATAACTATTTTTTCGGAAATCATGATTAAGCTGAGCATGTTAACTTTGAGTTACTTCTTTTATTACTTGCTTTACGTTGTTATGAACTGTCGTTGGCTATTGGATGTTGGACCTGACCTATGTTCCAACTCATCACTACTTTCAACTTAAGGTTAGGTTATTTATTTATTGAGTACATGGGGTCGGTTGTACTCATACTACACTTCTGTACCTTGCATGCAAATATTGACTGATGACGTTGCTGTGTTCGACGGGAGCTGGACTTGAAGACGTACCTGTGTTCCGGTTGTAGTTTCCTCTTGTTCATGGTTTAGATTCATATAACTTTGTTTATGTACTTTTCGGACAGATGAATTATGAATTTCATACCAGCTTTATAAATTCTATTCTTAGAAGCTCATGATTTGTACTACCAGTCGTTCGGAAGTGTATAAGATTAAGATATTATCTTTCCTTTATTGTTTCATTAAATTCTATTGGAATTGGATAGAGGGTAATTGGCTTACCTAGCGGGTTGGATTAGGTGCCATCACGACTAGTTGGATTTTGGGTCGTGACACGTGGCCTATCCGAAACTCAACTGAGCCCTCGGGGCTCCAAATCAATCATGCACACAAGTCCAAAAATATCATACGAACTCGCTCGGTCAATCAAAACACAAAAATAACACCTAGAACTACGAATCTGATATCAAAACGAATGAAATTTTTAATAAAACGTAAGAACTTCCTTTTGAACAACCGGATGTCCGAATCACGTCAATTCAACTCCGTTTTATTTAAAATTTGCAGACAAGTCATAAATACAGTAATAAACCTATTCCAAGCTCCGGAACCAAAATCCGAATCCGATAGCAATAAAGTCAAACTTCGGTCAAATTTATAAATTCTTTAAACGTCAAGTTTTCGACAAAATGCGATAACTCGAGTTAGTGACCTCCGAATTCGATTTCGGACATATATCCAAGTCCCAAATCACAATACGGACCTACCAGGACCGTCAATACACGAATCCGGGTCTATTTGCTCAAAACATTGACCGAAGTCAACTCAAATGAATTTTAAGGCATGAAATCACGTTTTAATCAACTTTTCACATAAAAGCCTTCCGGAAAAAGACACAGACTGTGCATGCAAATCAAGGAAGGCTAAAAGGAGCTATTTGAGGTTTCGAAACACAGAATTATGGGATAAAACTCTAGAAGACCTATCGGGTCATCACAGGAATATTCGATTTACTATATGCTTTCAATATCCCCTCAATCGTTTCGACATAACAATTTTTATTGTTCCACTTTCCAGAATGACGAATTAGAATTGCTAAACTTTCCATATAGTAAATCGAATTACTAAATATTCTGTAAATACTTTTACATTGAATGCCGGGCAGAAAAAATTTCTATCAATGATGGTCAAATCAAAACCTCGAACTATACCAAAAAAAATTTGACTGAATCTCTGAAGCTTTGCAAATTGGTTTTTGTGTTTAGCGTCTGAAAAATTATTCTAATTAATTAGGTTGATAATGAGGTGTGTCAGAATTAATTTTGTAGAGTTATATTATGAGTGTATCATGTTAATTGATCCTCTTTCCATTATTAGACAGCTGGACGGACCTATTTTTAAGATGATTATCATTACTGTATTCACGAATACATGACGTGAATACATCTGAATACAGTCGCGTACAGCTGGACTCTCCTGTTTTTAGGCAATTTTTGCTACTACACTACAGTAACAAATGAAAGTAGCTATAGGAAGTAATTATGTATATGTTAGCTGTAGGAAGTTAATATCCAGTAAACAATAGTAGTTTCTGAAAATTCCTCTAGAATAAAATAATTCCGGTCGGTGCTCCTAAAATACATAACTATCGTTGCTACCCCCAAATCTATGAAGGTATAGACGAAATCAATCAAAATTCCGATGTCATGGAACGACATAGACTGGGAACGATGGTAAATTTGTGTGGATTGTATCTAAGTGAAGAAATATATATTAGGATTTGTGCAAAATCAAAACTAAAAAGAAAATATTTGGAGTTTTGGGAAAAGGTCCAAAATTTCCCCTCTACTATGGTATATTGTTTACTTCTGCCACCCGTTATACTTTTTGTCCAATCTAGCCCCTACCGTTAATCATGTTTTTAAAATTACCCATAACCCTGACGGATCTACACCGTTGCAACTGACCCCCTTAATTTTTTCTATGTCAGCTGCCAAGTCACTGGACCACACCAAGTTAAAACCCCTAGACCCCATTTCAGTTCATTGGCATAGGTAACAAGCTTATTATATAGGGTCTCATAGTAATGAAGCTCATGTTGAGCTCAACGAAAAACAAGAGCCTTCACCACCGACATCATTGCCATCATCGCTGCCGCTAACCGAGCAGCCATTCACCTTCGGTGGAAAAGCCTCAAAAGCTTTAATGGAGAAAGAGTGGTACAAAGAAATTAGCCACATCTATTGCCTCATTATACAACCAGAGTAAGAAGAAAAAGAAGAGAACAAAGAAAGATATTTTTGAGAGCGTCTCGGATTCTCCACTATCTGCAGAACCAGTCTTGCCACCACCAACACTGCCACCGCCGCCTTCTCCACCACTTCTACCGTCGTCTAAGGTTTTCCAAAACCCGTTTTAAAAAAAAATAGGAAAAGTAAACGCGTACATTCTGATCCTTCTACTGCAGAAACAACATCACCGCCTTCTCCACCTCCGCTGCCGCCTCCAAATTCAATTTTCAACAATTTGTTCAAAACAGGCAGCAGATGCGTAGTAATGAAGCTGATGTTGAGCTCCAAGGACAAGCTTCAAATGCATAGTAATGAACCTTATTAAATGGGGTCTGTGTGATTTTAACTTGGTGGGGTCGAGTGACTTGGCAGCTGACATGGAAAAAATTGAGGGAGTCAGCTGCCACGGTGTAGATCCGTTAGGGTTAGGGGTAATTTTAAAAACTTGATTAACGGTAGGGGCTAGATTGGAAAAAAAATAACAGGTGGCAGAAGTAAACAATATACCATTGTAGAGGGCTAATTTTGGACCTTTTCCCTATTAACAAACATCAAGCTTCTTGAAATCCTTTTTTTTTTATATTACGACGTTATGTTTAACTTTTTCTTTTACATATTTAATCTCTTCCACTCCATTTTATATTTATCATTTAGTAAAAGAAATTATTTTATATATATACTAAAAAGTGTACGCTTTAGTATAATATTGGACATATATAATAAATAGTATTCTATTAATTTACTGGTGTATTTTTTATTAAGTGTAAATTTCATTAAAGTATACTATTTAACATAGTAGTATTATTTTTATTTAGGTTTATATTTAACAAATAGTGGGATATTTTAATTTAGTATATGTTTAACAAATACTTTATCGTCCCAGTTTATGTGGTGATGTTTGACTCGACTCGAAATTAAAATTTTTTTTTTTAAACTTATGGTCTAAAACAAACTATAAATATTTGTGTGACTATAAATCATCTCGTTAAGGGTTCGCAGAAAGTTTAAAATTAAATTATTCCTAAATAATAAAACATGATATTCTTTTTGGGATAGGCTAAAAAGGAAAGTACGACACATAAATTGTGATAAAGGAAGTAGTACATTATTTAGGTGAAGGAGATTGAAAATAGTATATTGTGAACACTATAATTACAATCATGGTATACTATGTTTACTGGTATTTATTTAAACGGAAAAGGGCCAAAACTATCCCTATCGTTTGATAAATGGTTTATAAATACCCTCCGTCTATCTATCCGTTCAAAAAAATACACTCCGTCCATCTATCCGTTCAAAAAAAAACACGAAGTTAATTCTATTAACAAAAATACCCCCGCGACTAACGACAGAACTGATGGAGTGTGTTTTTTTGAACGGATAGATGAACGGAGGGTATTTATAAACCATTTAGCAAACGATAGGGATTTTTGACCAAGAATCAAATATGAGTCTTATATTTACCCATTTACCTGGTCCGACCCTATTTATTTGACCCGCCTAATTATTTTCTTTCTTTTTCTTTGCTTTTTTCTTTCTATCACCCAGCACACCCACTCTCATCTCACAAAGAATTTTTAGCGTTTTTTTGTTGAAACAAATCTTTCTTTGTGTTTGAAAATATGGCTTTGGCTTTCACTTCATCTGCAATTCATGGCTCTTTGTCCTCCTCTTCTTCTTCTTCTTATGAACATCCCAAAGGTAACCCTTTACTTTTTTTTTTTACCTTTTATTAGATTCAATCTTTATCCTAGAATATGGTAACCCTTTTCACTTTTCAAGCTTTTTTAGCACCTTTGATTTTCAATTTTTCTTGTGTCGCTTTGTATCAGTTTATATGTAGTTTGTTTTTTTCTCTGTTTATTTCGTTGGCTTCTTTTGTCTTTCTTTATTGAACTAATCCTAAAGATTTTCAATTTACTTGTCCCCTTTCAAAGTTTCAATATTTCTCCTAGATTTGATTGATATTTGGACAATAGCATTTGGGCTCAGTTTTTTTTGTTTCAGATTTTTGGTTGTTTTGATCCTTGTCTTCTTACTTAACAACCCAAATGTATCTGTTGATTTTCCATTTAAGAGTTTCAATACTTATCCTGAGTTTGATTGGAGAAATTTCAGAATCTGGTTTGAATTTCGGGTTATTTGATTTTGGGATTTATCTATTCTTTAATTAATTTATTATTGTGTGTATGCAGTGTCCCAATTGGAGAAGAAGAAAGGGGGAGATCAGATGAGTGAGAATGGGTGTGATAGATACTACCCATTTTTTTAAATAGGTCGGATAAGGTAAATGGGTTGAAATAATATTCATTTTTGTTCCAGTCAAAGATTGCCACGTGGCCCATATAAAAATCCTCATCGTTTTGCTAAATGGTTTATAAATACCCTCCGTCCATCTATCCGTTCAAAAAAACACACTCCATCAGTTCTGCCGTTAGTCGCGGGGGTATTTTTGTTAATAGAATTAACTTCGTGTATTTTTTTGAACGGATAGATGGACGGAGGGTATTTATAAACCATTTACCAAATGATAGGGATAGTTTTGGCCCTTTTCCGTTATTTAAATAATATTCACAACATACAAGTAATGTATTGGTATATTATATAGTTTACAATATATAATGTTGAATTATGGTATAATATGGTTAAGTGGTATGCTTAATATTCTTGATTGTTACGGCCCAAAATCTCACCAAGTTGTAATGGCACCTAACTCTAACATGCTAGGTAAGTCAAACAATAAATAACATAACTCGAATGAAATATCATCAACTGCCAATAAATAAAATGGCGGAAAATCCATGCAACTATCCTAAGGATTGGTAGTACAAGTCATTGCTACTAAGATTTAGATTTACAACATTAGTACGAAGAAAATATAATATTTGTTTGAATATACATAAACAGAAGTTCAAATCCTAAACTACCATGAACAAGGTAGTAGCTTGCAGCTGGAACGCGAGTACATCCTCGTTGCTAGCCTTCAACATCCACAACAACTCAGCTCCGAAATTTGCATGCAAGGTGCACAAGTGTAGTATGAGTATAACTGACCCCATGTACTCAGTAAGTATCTTGACTAGCTTCGGTAAAGTAGTAGCGAGGTTTTTAAGTCAAAAGATACTTACTACTATAACTTGTGCAATTAGTAAGAAAGAGAAATAACAAGAGAAGAGATAAATAGTAGTGAAAGAGTCAAATAAGAGATATAACGAGCATGATCAAACATAACAACCAACCCTTTTTCAATAAACGTGTGCAGGATATCAAATCAATTGGCACGACAACACCCTTCGTGCTTTTATCTCATCCTCACCAAGCATATGCACATATGTCAAATCAAATGGTACAACAACACCCTTCGTGCATTTATCTCATCCTCACCAAGCATAAGTATAACAACACCAAACAAGGTAAAATACATATAGCTAATAATAACAATAAAGTAGAAGGCATAAATGTAACAACAGTAAACAAGGTAGAAGACATAAATGTAACAACACAAGTAAAGTAGGCATACAGATAATAGTAACACATAAGGTAGAAGACATGTAGATGATAATAGTAAACACGATAGGAGGCATAGATGTAACAACAACAACAAAGTAGAAGACATGTATTTGACAATAACAAAATAAGATAGAAGGCTTATATTTAACAATAACAATAAAGAAAAGGCAGAGGTGTGACAACAATCAAACAAGATATAAGTCATATATATGTATGTTAGGAAAGGTAAAACACAATCTAATGCATGTCTCTTGTCCTCGCCTGCACAGAAACACCCTTTGTGCCATGAAATCCCATCCCTTGCACAAAAACACCTTTCGTGTCATTATCATTTCACTCTTCCTCACGGAAACATATCTCGTGCAATAATAAAGTATCAAGAAGCACAAAAATACCCGTCGTGTATAAATCACACTTCCTTACAAACACGAAAACACCCTTCGTGCAATTCACTTCCTTACCAAGCACATATATATAAAAAAGTACCAAGCAAGGTAGGAAGCATAAAGAACATCAAAAAGAGTGATTTAGCATTATACTCCACGTAAGAGATAATCATAACTTTCACACCAATAGGCGATCTAATATTTCGAGAACCATAACGTTCATATAGCTCAAAAAAACATAAACATGATCTTTAGCAAGAATATGGGAACTCAAATATCAAAAGAATAGCAGACATATATATGTGCTCATGATATAAAGTATGTCTTCAACTAAATCGAGTATATTAATAACCTTAAGAGTAGTCCATCACGTTTAATTAAGACATCATAACTAAAATACGATCTCTAGCGTGGATAATTATACTCATATATGCATAGAAGCAAACAAAACATAGTCCAGAAGATCACAAAGTTCAACAAGGCACATAGAAGCATATAATCAACCCCGAGCATGGATAATTCTGGCACATGTATATGCGCTCTTCACCTTGCATATCCATCACCCTCGCATGTAGCAAACAATATAATTTATTAGGAAAAATTCTCTCAAACCAGAGCTAGACAAGACACTAACCTAATCCGGCTAGTCCTCAACTTCAAATTGCATCAAAACCTCATTGTAGCTCTCTAATCATGGAAATCCAAGCCAAATATCACCCAAGGAACCTAACAATACTATAGGAAGTGATCTCAATCTGTAAAGCTTCGATCTTTGATGAATTCCCAAAAGACAACTAGGCTTACATGCTCGAAATTTGCAATCATTACCAAATACCAATGACCCATAACCTGTCGGGTCCAAATATATAGTTAATTTCCAAAGCCAAGTCCAAATGGACCCTCAAATCCCCAAATATGCTTTGTTAAGTTGTAGGCATATATCCTAAATTTTTCTTTAAAATTCTATATTCTAGGTGTAGAAATCCATGAAAAATCAATATTTACAATCAAATCTAAGTGAAAATTTCTTACCTTCAATGTAGTAGTGAAGTTGCTCCTCAAAATCTCCCCATATCAAAGTCTAGGCTCAAAATATAAAAGAATGGACAAAATCCCCAAAAAACACTTAAATACATTGTCCAACGACACTCCTCGCAATCGCGACATGCCGCTCACGTTCGCGAAGGCCAAACGTGGCCCCTACTTTCAGATCCTCTTCGCAAACATGACGCCTACCAAGCGGACGCGAAGACCAACACTGCCAAACATACGCAAAGGCGAGAATCCCCACACGAACGCGAAGGCCAAACCTTTCGGCCGACTCCACTTATGTGGGAACGCGGTCCATCACATGCGAACGTGAAGCACCTGCCTACAACTATACGAGAGCACGACCTCATTTCGCGAACGCAAAGAACAAAAGCCATCCATCCTCAAATGACCTTCCTCGATCGCGATGAACCACTGACACCAGCAAATTCTACAGCTCCAAACGTCACCAAAATGACCCGAAATCACCCGGGATCATACTCGAGGCCTACGGGACCCCAGCCAAACATACCAACAAATCCAAATACATTATCTAAATTCATTCAAAGGCTATAAGCACCTCAAATAATACCAAATTCAAGAATCGACGATGAAAATTTTTTCTTTAACTTCCAAACTTTTCAACTTCGGCAAACGTGTCCGAATCACACTTAGACATTTTGAATCACAACCAAACTTTGCGCAAAAGTTCTAATCAACTAAATAAACCTATCCAAGGTCTCAAAACTACAATAGAAGTCCAATAACACCAAAGTCAACTTCCGGTCAAGCATATGAACTCTCCAATCCTTTAAATTGTCAACCTTCGACAAATAAAGCCAAAATCTTCTAGGAACATCCAAAGCAAAAACCGAACATACACCCAAGTCCAAAAGTACCAAACGAACCTATTAAAACCATCAAATCCCGATTTCGAGTTTATTTACTCAAAAGCCAAACTTTGGTAAATTCTTCTAACTTAAAGCTTCCAAATTGAGAATCACTCTCCAAATTAATCCCGAACCTCTCAAACATCTAAACCAACCATACATGCATGTCATAATGCATTATATGAAGCTAATAAAGATCTCAAACCACCAAATAGAATGCTAAAACTCAAAACGATCGGTCGGTCGTTACATTAATGTACTACATGGTATATCATGACTAATGCTGAATCATAGTATAACATGATTACTGGTATATTAAATGTTATTCTTAATAATATTGGTATACTACACATTGATATATATGATTACTGTTCAATCATAGTATATCGTGATTATCGCTTATGAATTTTTTTGCGTACGCTACTAATGATTACTGTTGAATCATGGTATAATTTATTTCCATGTGTTAAATGGTATTCTCAACTTGGTATACCACACATTGGTATACCATAATTACTGTTAAATCGTGATACATATATTAATTACTGTTGAATCAAGGCATAATGTGAAAATTGGTATATTAGATGCTATTCAGAATATTCTTGGTTTATTATGTAGTATACCATAATTATCGTTGAACTATGATATACTATGATTATTGATATGCTAAATGATATTCATAATATTCTTGGTAGACTGTATAGTATACCATCATTACTATTGAATCATGGTATACTGTAAATACTGGTATGTCAAATAGTATTCGGAATATTCTTGCTATACTTTATAGTATACCATGATTACATTTGAGTCATGGTATACTATGATTAATGTTGAGTCGTAGTATAATATGATTACTAGTATATTTGTCACGACCCAAAATCCAACCCGTCGTGATGGCACCTAACCCAACCCGCTAGGTAAGTCAAATAACAATAAAACGCAATAGAGTGATAATGATAAGGGTCAAAAATGAAATAATTGAATTCTATGCAACTCCCCAAGGACTGGCAGTACAAGTTATGAGCCACTAAGACTTAGATTTACAAAACTACAATGAAATAAATACAATATATGTTTGAAATATATATGAATAGAATTCGAATCTAAATCTACCAAGAACAAGTGATAGCCATAACTATAACGCATGTACATCTTCAATGCCAGCCCTCGCTATACACATCATCATCAACACAAGGATCTGCACGCAAGGTGCAGAAGTGTAGTATGAGTACAACCGACCTCATGTACTCAATAAGTATCCTGACTAACCTCTGCGAGGTACAAGAAGCAAGAACTATAAATGATACTCACCAATGCTTGTAAAGTTCATAATTTCAACAAGTATAGAATAGATATATGATCAATCAGGAAAATCTCAGGTAAAACCACTTTGATGCTCACAATCCTTTGTTTAAAATATTTTGCTCAGAACAATCCAGCATATAAGGAAGTTGTGCAAGTAAATCAGGTAAACAGTCAAGGAAATTGCAAGTAAAGATGAAATGCAGTAACGAAATATCAGTCCGTTGCTGCGCAACCCGATCCAATAACAATAAGCCAATAAGGCCTGTTGCAGCGTGTAGCTCGATCCAAATATATTAACCAGCTCTCCTAGAGCTCACGTCAACTAGAAACCCGTCGGTTTCTCAATATCCGCGTGTACACCATCAAGAGAAAACATGAGAGGGTGACCCTAGAGGGATAGATCTGTATCCACACGCAAGCACGACCAATTCAACATGTTACTAGCCCAGCGTGGTCACAGGCTCAATGTAACAATCCGATCGGTTTTTTTAAGAGTTGTAGCCATGTTCCCCCATTTACTGCTCATTCCCTGCTTAATTTTTGTTATGTGACTTACCGACGTAGTTGTTTCGGGTCCGAAGAGGTTTTAGAATGAATTAAGACACTTATTCTCAAGGTTGGAAGCTTAGGTAGAAAAGGTTGACTACATGTTGACTTGTGTGTAAATGGCTCTAGATTGGAGTTTTGATGGTTCCGTTACCTTCGTTGGGTAATTTTGGACTTAGAAGCGTGCCCAGATTGTGATTTGGAGGTTCGTAGTTAAATTAGGGTTGAAATGGAAAAAGTTGGAAATTTGGAAGCTTCACCGAGAGTGGACTTTATGGTTGCCGGGCTTGGATTGGGGTTCTGGGAGTTGGAGTAGGTCCGTGGTATCATTCGTGACTTGTGTGCAAAATTGGGGTCAATCGGACGTGATTTGATAGGTTTTGGCATCGAGTGTGAAAATTAGAAATCAAAAGTTTATTAGGCTTGAATTGATGAACGATTCATGGTTTTATCGTTGTTTGATGTGATTTGAAGGCCCAACTAAGTTTGTATCGTATTTTAGGACTTATTGGTATATTTGGTTGAGGTCACGAGGGTCTCGGGTGGAGATCAGATGATGATCGGATCAAGTTTGGAGCTAGGTGACTGCTGAAGCTCACCAGTTCTGGTGCAATCGCACCTGCGGAGCTTTGATCGCAGGTGCGAGCTGGGAAGCGCAGATGCGGCCAGGAGTGGGGAATGTTGTGGTCGCAGATGCAGCCAGGAGTTATTCTTCACTTGTCGTGAGTTCTCATGTTACCACAATTATCTCTCGATCAAAAGCAGTAATTTTATAGAATTATTCTCCCGAACTAACCCTAGCTAGAAATTCAAGCGACTTACAAAGATCGTGCCAAAGTTTCGTTATCTCTTATCCCACTCTTAAATCCAAGTAATTAATCTCTTAACTTACTCAGAAGTGACGGTGTTCAACAATAACCTAATCAAGTATTCTTTTCAAGCAACACATGATAAATAGGCACATTTAATCGATGGCCATTCAATTAACAACAAGCAAAACATGGTGGAACAAATAGATTATGAAAATGACTTAATTATAAATAAGCCTGGTCAATAATTCACCCAATAATTGATTCCATCAAAACCTAGAAGAAAGGTTTAGCTACTCATACTAATACTCAAAAACACATAGACCATTGTCAGACAAATATCCATAGAAATAATGATAGAAAACTAGAGAAAAACTCTTCGATTCGTCTTGTGAAATGGACTTGAGGATCTTCCGGGATCAATTTTGCTTCAACAATGGTGTTCTTTGCCTTCTTAGGCCAAGAATGCGGCTGAAATAAGGGTTAGAAGCTTTTATATCACATCCCAGAGCCAAGTGACTAAGTTCCCCCTCAAGATAAAACGCAGGCGAATTTGTACTGGTGATATAGCTGTGCTTCGCACAAAATCTGGTTGAAAATCCAGATTTTCTGTGCTTTTGCTATGGGAAGTTACTTCACTGCCTGGGGTCACAATTTTTCTGTGTTTTTACTGTGCTAAGGGCAGTTACTTCATTTCCCGGGTCACGATTTTCCTTTTAATTCTTCAGAAATTGTCTAAGAAATTGTCTTTTAGCTTCATTATTGCTCAAATAACCTCTATTTTTCCCTCTTTGCTTCCTACATAACAAACTTCAACCATTAAGCCCAATTGATCATATTTCAACCTTCAAAACACCTAAAAACACACTAAAGTAGGGGTAAAATATACCAGATTGCATATAAATCTAGCATATTATCAATTGTTAAAAATAATAAAAAAAAAAAAATAGGGCAAGAAAAAAGTAAAAAAGAGCGAGCGATTATTACTAAAGTAACAAAAGAATAAAAAATAAAGTAATAAAAAAGAAAAATAACTAATAAAAAAAGAAATTGAATAAAAAACTGAAAAAGAGGAATCACCATGTCATCATCAGCTGGTGGTAAGAACTGAAAAATCCATGGCATGATAACCGCTACAATCAAATAGACTCCAGAAGAATTATGTTATGATCAAATTGAAGAAAACCGACAACATATTAGATATAAAGAAACATCATTAATGTGGATATATGGGTTTTCATATTGATGAGAATCGTCTGAATGCAATCAAATTAGCACCTCAATTTGCTAAAAAATATATATAATCTGTTTGGTTTACAGAACTTTTCAAGTATCTGCCTAGTTCGAGCTAATTACTTTTGTTTCAATTTTATAAGTATTTCTATCCAGTTACCCATTCTTTGTTGAATTAACTAAACAAGTCAACATTAATCACTTTCATATACATATATTTTTTTCTTAAATTTTTTATCCATCAAGACAAGCATAAGAAAATAAAAAGCACAAGCTTCGAGAATTAGTTTTATGTAAATACATTTCAGCTATTTATTTACTAGGTAGTATTAGGCTACGCCAGCATAGGCACAACATATTGGAGTTAAAAATTCATTTTCTTTTTGGCAAGGGTGCTTTAGAATAGTCAGTTAATGATATAGGATGTCAGTCATGAGTTGGGCTGCGCACGGATCGGATCGGATCGGATTTAGCACATTTTGGATTCGGATTTTGAATTTCGGATTCTAGAACATGCAATCCGAATTATATCGGATGAGATTGGATTTTGAAGTTTCGATCGGATCGTATTATTATGCCTCAAAGTTGCAAATTGATATGTATGTTTTCTTTGTAAAAAAGGCAATACATTAAGAAAAATTCATGTTTATGCAATTATGAGAAACTATGGTGCCAATATAGCTAAATCTAGCAATTGTAAATGTAATAACTTGGAGGAAGATGTAAAGGAAGTACTGACTATCCGAAATTAAAGTGTAGTATTTATACATTGCCTAATAATTTCGGATTTAGGATCGGATCGGATTAAAATATATCAATCCGAATTCGATTCGAAATCCGAAATTTTAATAAACACAATCCGAAATCCAATCCAAACCGAAATCCGAAATTGAATGGATCGGTTCGGATTTCGAATATCTGATCCAAATGAATAGCCCTAGTCATGAGTCATGACTCAAAGAGTTTTGAGCCTCAGCTATAAGCATCCAAATCACACTCAGAAGATTGAGTCTCAATTATAAATATTTAAAAAAGCACTCATTTCATGATGAAGAACTTCATACTAAAAATACACAGACGCTACCATTGAAAAGTTTCTCCATACAGTGCATTTTACATCTTTTAGTTTGGTAATCATAGTCTATTTGAAGCACCAGCTCTCCATGCTCCATGAAAAAAATTGTACATGAAGTGTGAAGCCGAAATATATCATAATGTTGTTGTTGTTCCCATGCACTCTTGCTTAGAAAAGCCAGCTGTTTCAAATGACAACACTCTGTATAGTCCTCTCCAACTCTTAGATACTGGACAACATCTTATAGGGTATGCCTGCAACGACCTCTACAAGTTAAACTCCAATTTTAAAACCAGACTCATTAGCAGAAATAACAATGTCAATGACCAAATTCGTCGTGCCTCATACAGTTACAAAATTCTCCATCATAATCCTACAAGTCAACCCCATAAACAGAAAAATCCTCATGTATAGATATTACTGTCACGACACAAACTGGAGGGCCATGATTTGCACCCGGGCCATACCTGCTGAGCACCAACGTACATTTTATCTAACCTTTCTTTTTATCTATAAGGGCCGACGAGATCAATATAAATGGTAGACATGAATCACGAACAATCAACAATGACAGATAATGGCATGCTGATACATAACATGGGTCGACAAGGCTGTCATGAAACTATATATAAAGTACGAGCCGATAAGCTACCATGAGAGAATTTACAACACCAGCCGATAAGGCTATCCAGAACTATACATGAGTCGACACATGTCTGTGAGCCTCTAAAGAAACATAAGTGCTGCAACATTGCCGGAGCAAGGCCCCGAGATACCCATAATATCAATAGCAAAAATGCATACCAAGACCACGTCAAGTCTGGAGAAGGGATCTCGCCAATAACCACTGAACTGGGCAGCCTACTGTGGTTGGGGAGCTTCCTCTACCTGTCTATGAGGACCTGCAACACGACATGCAACATCCACAAATAAAAGGGATGTCAGTAGAATAAAGTACTGAGTATGTAAGGCAAGAAGCATAAATAAGAATAGTAATGTAAAGAGGGATAGAGAATATACAACCTGTAACATCTGAGTGCCTCTAAGGGCGACTGACATGAAACGCATGATATATATATATATATATATATATATATATATATATATATATATATATATATATATATATGCATATACCTTTAAAAATATATGCCGCTATGGGAAAAATCATCATCATATCGTACCCGGCCTCGAAGAGGACTCGGTAAAAATGTACCCGGCCACGTAGAGCTCAGTCAAATCCAACTTATCATTGGTTGCACAATAGGTGTTGT
>NW_017670681.1:269840-337601 GCF_001879085.1 Nicotiana attenuata
TATATATTATAGGAATAAGGAAATACCAACAACATTTGATACATAAGAATAAGAGGAGCAACATCAACATCAATCTTTCCATAAGAAGGGAAACAATGTGAGTACTGCTAGCTTCTAAGAGTGGAGTATCTTTGGAAGCTCATTCATTACATTATGTACAATCGGAGTCATGCAAAATAAATAACGAGATAGCCTCACATACCACGTATATACTTCCCAACCTCAAGTTATGCAAATCTCACGTCTCCTTAGTCTACAATAAGAGAAATGATACTATCGTTATCGTTTAAGCATCGTAACAAGTATATATCAACCACAACCTATTTTACGATGAAACAGACAACACCTCCACTATTTATATGACTTCCCACAAGTTACAACAATCACTAAACAGCCCAAACTACATCAACAATAGCAACAATAGTATAATCTAATATGAGCTTCTCCGATTATCTTAACAATCATATTAAGCGGCAAACTTGTTTTTACTGATAACAATAAATTGAATTCAACTTTTATTCCATAAATTAGTTTACAACCTTTAGAACATCATACTTATATATACTATATGATTCCTAGTTCAAAAAAACCACAAAATGCCTTCCAAAACGGCCTAATATGCCTAGCATCTTAACTTTTATTATCAATCACTTGTTTTTCATGTTTTCTTCTTCAATCAACTTAATTAACACCTAGAAAAGCTTAAAAACAGCAACCACAATACTAGCAAATTATTTTTCATAATTTCCAGCCACCACAAAATAGTCCAACCAAAAAGATAACCATATACCATGTTCTTTCAAGTGCTATCTTATGGTTTCCCACTCAAACAACGCAACCAACACAAGATTAACTTTAGGCACAATCAAGAAGATGTTGCACATACCTTGGACAGCAGCTAAAACTCAAAACCCCATCTCAACGTAGCTTACAATAGCCCTCAATCATACCACAACATCATAAAAGCATTCTCTTGTAATCTTTAACACCTTTAATGATGATTTTAATTGATTTCCCTTGAGTTTGGTTCTTGGATCTTGGAGATATGTTAGATAGGGTTTTGGAGAGCTTTTTGGACGAATTTTGGGTAAGAAATGACCCGAAATAAGGCTGAAACATCTTTTAAAAGAAGTAAGGTCGGTGGCCGTCTCAAGTGGGTCCCAACTGGAGCTTCTTGCGCAATCTCGCGAATATCTCCCTACTCCGATGTCGTATGGACAAATAGTTTAATGCATTGGAAACTAGACTCATAGATCTTTAATTTAGTGGGTAGATAACCCCGTAATTCCAAGTAAATTAGGAGAAAAGCTTAGTAACATTTGACCTAAAGTTAAGTAAAATTATGAACGTAAGTTGCGACAACTTTTGTCGACTTTTATTTCATAACTCGTTTGACTTCAAGACTTATGCTACGGTTATTATATGATCCAAATACCTTAAAACATAATCTCCTTAGAATATTAAGCACCTCTAGTTTTACTCGAAAATATGGGTTACAACATCCTTGATTCGTTTAACTTATAATACTTGTTAACTACTCTTATACACTCTTATATCATTTAAGACCAATAGGATTAACTTCTTATCATCTCAAAGATAACCACTTTGCGGATTTATGTCGACTAACTTACGGCTTGATCTAACATACGTGAATATGGTTTGTAACATCCTCCCCCCCCCCCTAGGAACATTCGTCCTCAAATGTAAGGGTTTATGGGGAGTCTAACTCATCGTGGATTCCGATGGAAATTTCCGGTCGAATTTCCCCTATAATGGACACTAGCCAAACTTGCAAGCAGTTAAACCAAATCTACGGCCTCACAAGGCTATACAAAGCATTATGGATATGTACATTAACTGCATATCACCGTTTTGTATTAAGGAAGAGTATTCTCAAGCTATTGTTTACCTCATTGAACTGTTTCAGCTTCCATTGCGTCATGCGTTCCCCCGGCATCTTCAATGTATTCAATCTGGAATAGTAAGGATATTTATTCTTCATCTCATCTTTTTCTTCCCACGTCATTTCTTCCGTATTCTTGTTCTTCCATAATACTTTGACGGATGCTACATTCTTTGTTCTCAACTTGCGGACTTGTCGATCTAATATAGCCACTAACACTTCTTCATATGAGAGATCCTCCGTAACTTGTACATCTTTGATAGGACGACCCGAGAAGGGTCTCCAATACATTTCCTCAACATAGATAGATGGAATACCGGGTGGACAAATTCCGATTCGGATGGCACTTCTAACTCATAAGCAACCTGTCCAATTCATCGAAGAATCTTGTACGACCCGATATACCGCGGACATTGCTTATGCTTCTTCCCAAAATGCATAACACCCTTCATTGGTGAGATCCTTAGGAAACCCCAATCACTAACCTCACACTCCAGATCATGACATCGGACATCGGATAAGACTTTTTCATGCTTTGCGCTATCCTCAGTCGTTCTTGTATCACCTTCACCTACTCAATGGCTCAGTGAATCAAATATGGCCTATATAATTCTGTTTCGCCAACTTCCAACCATCCAATTGGTGGTCTACATCTCCTCCCCTACAACGCATTGTACAGGGCCATTTGATACTGGAATGGTAGCTATTATTGTAGGCGAATTCTATGAGTGGCATATGGTCATCCCAATTGCCCTTGAAATCTAGAACACATGCTCGTAGCATATCTTCGAGTGTCTGAACGGTTCCTCAGTCTGCGGATGGAATGCAGAGCTAAGATTCACTTGTGTTTCTAAACCCTTCTGAAACGAGCTCCAAAAGTTAGCCGTAAATTGAACTCCTCGGTCTGATATAATAGATACCGGTATACCATGAATCCTAACAATCTCCTTGATATACAACCTCGCATAATCTTCAGCCGTGTAAGTTGTCTTAACTAGTAGAAAATAGGCAAATTTTGTAAGTCGATCAACATCACCCAAATGGAGTCAAACTTATGATAAGAGCGAGGTAATCTAATAATTAAGTCCATATTGATCACCTCCCATTTCAAGGTCAGAATCTCTATATTTTGAATCAATCCACCGGGTGTCTGATGCTCGATCTTTACTTGTTGACAATTAGGACACTTGGCTACAAATTTTGCAATAGCCTTCTTTATGTTGTCCCCCAATACAACTCCTTAATGTCATGATACATCTTTGTCGAGCCAGGATGGATGGAATATCGGAACCGATAAATGTCAATCATAATCTTCTCTCGCAACCCTGCCATATTAAGCACACATAATCAACCCTGATATCTCAATTCCCCATCTTCTCCGATCTTGAATGTTGTAATCTTGTGTTGCTGAATTCCCTATCTCAATCGTACTAAGGTAAGGTCTTAATATTGTCGTGCTCTAACAATCTGATTCTCATATTGGCCAGCTGATGAAGCTCTTTAGTCAACCCTTGTCTACCTACCTCAATGTGTACTAAGCTTCCCTTTGACTTACGACTGAGAGCGTCTGCGACAACTTTGGCTTTACGGGGATGGTACAATATCTCGACATTGTAGTTTCAGTAATTCAAGCCACATTCGCTGCCTCAATTCAACTTCTTCTGCTTGAATATGTATTGTAAACTCTTGCGATTTGTGTAGATGTCAACATGAACGCCAAATAAGTAGTCCTGCCGTATCTTCAAAGCATATATTACTACAGCCAATTCCAAATCATGAGTCGGGCAATTCTTTTTATGTTTCTTCAATTGTCTCGATGCATAAGCAATCACCTTCCCACGTTGCATCAATACGCACCCCAAACCTATACCAGGCATCACAATATACCACATAACCTTCTGTTCCTTCTGGGAGAGTGAGCACTGGCGTGGATGTCAATCGATTCTTCAGGCCCTGAAAGCTACGTTCACAAGCATCAGACCACTGGAACTTGGTAGCTTTCTGTTTTATCTTAGTCAATGGTGCTGATATAGAGGAAAACCCTTCTACAAACCGCCTATTATATCCTGCTAGCCCCTAGAAGCTGCGGACTTCTAACGGTGTTGTAGGTATCGGCCAATCCTTCACTACATCGATCTTCTGAGTGCCGACACTACTATCATCGTCAGAAATCACATGGCCAATGAATGCTACTGAGCTCAGCCAAAATTCACATTTGGAGATCTTAGCATATAACTTACGATCCTAAAGGGTCTGTAATACTATCCACAAATGGCCCGCATGTTCCGCCTTCGAACGAGAATACACCAGAATGTCATCAATGAATACGATCATGAACACGTCAAGATAGGGTCTGAATACACTATTCATGAGAACCATAAAAGTTTCTAGGGAATTTGTTAGCCCGAACGACATCACCAAGAACTCAAAGTGCCCATAATTTGTTCGGAAGGCCGTCTTTGGAATGTCCTTCTCCTTATCCCTCACCCGATGATACCCTGTACCCTGAACGTAAGTCAATCTTGGAGAAATAATTGGCACCCTGGAGTTGGTTAAACAGGTCGTCAATCCTCGAAAGTGGATACTTGCTCTTTATAGTAACCTTATTCAACTGTCGATAATCGATACATGTCCTTAACGACTCGTCTTTCTTCCGCACGAACAAGATTGGCGCACCCCAAAGTGAAGTGCTAGGCCTAATAAATCCCCTATCCACCAAGTCCTTCAACTGCACCTTCAACTCTCACAACTCTGCCGGGGCCATCCTATATAGAGGGATAGAGATCGGCTGAGTGTGAGGCAACACATCAATGCTAAACTCAATCTCCCTTTCTGGAGGAAGGCCTAGGAGTTCATCTGGGAAAATGTCTCGAAATTCATTGACCACGAGGATTGATTGTAGAGTAGGCGGCTTCACCTCCGCATCTCTAGCGCAAACAAGATGATAAATGTAACCTTTTAAGATCATCTTCCTTTCCTTAAGATAAGAAATAAACCTACATTTTGGTGTAGCAATGTTCCCCTTACATTCAATGACGGGTTCACCGGGAAACTGAAACCTAACCATCTTTGTACAACAATCAACATTTGCATAACATGATGCAAACCAGTCCATTCTTATTATCACATCGGAGTCAACCATTTTTGACTCAAATAGATTCGTCGAGGTTTTACGACTACAAATCATCATTGTGCAACCTATATATACCCTTCTAGCAGTCACAGAATCTCCTATCGGAGTGGATACCGCAAGTGGTTTACTTATCAATTAAGGTTCGACGCCAAACTTATTAGCTGCAAAGGTTGTAACATATGATTATGTAGATCCTGGATCAATCAACGCATATACATCATAAGAAAACACATACAGTATACCTGTAACAACATTCGGAGATGACTCTAGATCCTGTCGACCTGCTAGAGCATAGGTTCAATTTTAAGCACCGCTTGAATTTGGCACTACACCTCTATCTCTATCACGACCTGTCGACTGCTAAAAACCCTGTGATGGAGGTCGAACTGATGAGGAAGAACCAGACGCAGATCCATCTGGCTGAGCCATACCACCACCTCCTCTGTTAGGACAATCCCGTCATATGGCTAGGCTGTCTGCAAGAATAGCACGCACCGGAACCTCGACGGCATAGTCTAAAGTGGGACTTGACGCACTGATCACAACAGGGTGCTGGGGGTCTTGTCTGACTAGTATCCCTATGATATTGCGATCTTAATGCCTGCGAACTCTGACCTGGACCAGAATAGATAGATCGATCATACCGAGGCCTCTGAAACCGTGGATGAGCACTAGCTACAGGTGGCGCTGAACTCCTAGAAGACTAGGGCCTTATACTACCTCTAAAGTCACCAAAATACCCTGCGAATCTCGCCATCTTATGCTGGCCCTTATCCTGTTCCCTATCTTCCCTTTACTAGATCTTACGATCCTCTAGTGTCTGGGCATAAGCCTGAATACGGGAAATATCCATGCCTTCCACCAAGGAGGCTATCATGCACTCATTTATCAGATGTGGTCCCAACCCGTTCACGAATAGGTGCACCCTATCGCTCATCTTGGCCACCATTTGGGGAGCATACCTTGCTAAAGAATCAACTACATACTATACTCTCGCACACTCATATTAACTTGTCGAAAGTTCAAGAACTTATCACCTCTAGCTCGTTGTATCTCAACTAGCAAGTAGTGATGAAGAAAGGCCTCGGAAAATTCCTTCCACACGAGCGTTCGGACCCCTGGATCTCTCCCAACTGTCATACCAGAAAACTGCGAAATCCCGTAACCGATAAGAAGTCAAATCTACTACTTCAGTATCACTAGCGTGCATAACCCGCAATGTACGATAAACCTGATCAATAAAAGTCTGCGAATCCTCCTTAGTGTCTCATCCAGTAAACACTAGAGGGTCTAGATTAATAAAATCACGAACTCTCGCACTAAACAGTCTGTCAGCAGCACCTGTATTCTGCCTCTGAGCCTGAGTAGCTACTAATCTAGCCAACAACTGCACCACCTACTGCATATCCCGGTCTGTAGTGCAAGGCGAAGGAACTGGAGGTGATGGGTCCCTCCTCATATCATATCGTACCCGACCTCAAAGAGGACTCCGTTAAAACATACCCGACCACCATAAGGCTCGGTAGAATCGTACACGGCCACGTGGAGCTCGATAAAAGCCAACTGATCATTGGTTGCATAATAGGTGCCGTACCCGACCAACTATAGCGCGACTCGATAGAGTAATATATATATATATATATATACACACACACGTTCTATACCTTTCGGAGTGACGTAAGGTCGGTAACCTCCGTATACGTTATTAGAGCTAATTCGTCATCATGAATCTTATAGGAATCAGGAAATACCAACAACATTTGATACATAAGAATAAGAGGAGCAACATCAACATCTATCTATCCATAAGAAGCGAAACAATGTGAGTACTGCTAGCTTCAAAGAGTGGAGCATTTTTGGAAGCTCATTCGTTACATTATGTACAATCGGATTCGTGCAAAAGAAAAGAAGAGATATCCTCACATACCTTGTATATACAGCCCAACCTCAAGCTATGCAAATCTCATGACTCCTTAGTCTACAATAAGAGAAATGATACTATTGTTATCGTTTAAGCGTTGTAACTAGTATATATCAACTGCAAACTAATTTACGATGAAACGGACAACACCTCCCCTATTTATATGACTTCCCACAAGTTACAACAATCACCAAACAGGCCAAGCAATATCAACAATAGCAACAACAACAATACAATCAAATATGAGCTTCTCCGATTATCTTAACAATCATATTGAGCGACAAGCTCGTTTTTACTGGTAATAAAATATAAATTGAATCCAACGGTTATTCCATAAATTAGTTTACAACCTTTAGAACATCATACTTATATGTACTATATGATTCCTAGTTCAAAACATCCACAAAATGCCTTCAAAAACAGCCCCATGCCTAGCACCTTAACTTTTATTGTCAATCACTTATTTTTCATGTTTTCTTCTTCAATCAACTTAATATACACCTAGAAAAGCTTAAAAAAAGCAGACACAACACTATCAAATTATTTCTCATAATTTCCAGCCACCACAAAACATATATTTAGCCACAAAATAGTCCAACCAAAAAGATAACCATATCCCATGTTCTTTCAAGTGCTATCTTGTGGTTTCTCGCTCAAACAACACAACCAACACAAGATTAACCTTAGGCACAATCAAGAAGATGTTATACATACTTTGGAAAGCAGCTACAGCTCAAAACCCCATCTCATCTTAGCTCACAATAGCCC
Organism: Nicotiana attenuata; assembly: GCF_001879085.1. Taxonomy (NCBI): domain Eukaryota; kingdom Viridiplantae; phylum Streptophyta; class Magnoliopsida; order Solanales; family Solanaceae; genus Nicotiana; species Nicotiana attenuata. Next base: position 277,566 of record NW_017670681.1, read on the forward strand.
TCAATCACACCACAACATCACAGAAGTATTCTCTTGTAGTCTTTAATATATTTGATGATGATTTGAGTTGATTTCCCTTAGGTTTGGTTCTTGGATCTTGGGGATTTGTTAGATAGGATTTTAGGGAGCATTTTGGACGAATTTTGGATGATAAAGGACCCTAAATGAGGCTGAAACATCTTTTAGAAGATGTACGGTCGGTGGCCATCTCAAGTGGGTCCCAATCGGAGCTGCTTGCGCAGTCTCGCGAATATCTCCCTACTCTGACGTTTTATCAACAAACGGTTTAATGCATTGTAAAATAGACTCATAGATATTCAATTTGGTGGGTAAATCACCCCGTAATTCTATGTAAATTGGGAAACAAACTTAGTAACATTTGACCTAAAGTTTAAGTGAAATTATGAACGTAAGTTGCAACAGCTTTTGTCGACTTTTCTTTCATAACTTGTTTGATTTCAAGACTTATGATACGGAGATTATATGATTCAAGTTCCTTGAAACACAACCTCCTTAGCTTATAAGCACCTCTAGTTTTACCCAAAAATACGGGTTACAACATCCTTATTTCGTTTAACTTCTAATACTTGTAACCACTCTTATACAACCTTGTATCATTTAAGACCAATAGGATTGAATTCTTATCATCTAAAAGATAATCTCTTCTAGGATTTATGTCGACTAACTTATGGCACGGTTTAACGTACGCAAATATGAGTTGAAACAATTACACAAGCAAAAAAAGCACTACTATAGTCTCTTAGTTGAGGGAACAACCAATTCAACAGAAAATAAATTATAACACAAAAGGTTACCAAACCTAAGCTCAATGAATCACTTTGGTCTTCAAATAAATTAATCACATATAAGTCAAAAAATGAGGCTTTTCTTTCTCAATAAGCAAGTTAATACCTTTTTTTACACACTGCTTACCCCAAAATTGGATAACAATTAAATTTGTACACAATTTAAAGGATACGTAGTTTAATTCAACATGAATAATTAAGAATATTAGATAAATGAATTAAAGAGGAAGTAAATGATCAAACCAATCGCATGTTAAGACCAGGACTGATCTTAGATTGAATAGTGAGCTCGTTCTTGATTGGACCCTTGGTTCAAGCCCAGTCGCGAATAAAGAACAAAACAAGTAAGTAATGCCTTTGACAGTAGCTAGAAGACAAAATTAAACCTTTTTGCTTTGTATTACGTGTTATAATGTGTCACAGTAAAGAAAATCGATATCAAACGAGATTCACACGGTGATATTCGGTTGAGGGAGAATATTACGGCCCTCTATCTATCATGCATAACCGTTCACCATGTCTCCCGAGGTCTAGAACTTATACTCGGTCCGAGTGCGTTGCTTACCATGTCTGATGTCGGATATGTCGTTCACTCTTCCTGGGTCTCGATACGAAGGGTCTCTGGCCTCGATTACGATCTCAAAGATCCGTGCTCCCCCTCGATCTCTCATCGAGGAATCAGGATAGACATTTCTCCCGATTTTACCCGTATATAGATAGTCCCCTCGTTTCCAGAGGGTAGATTTATCGAAATGACGGGAAGCGATAAATGAACCCTGATTCATTCCTTCGTATGTTACAACCGAGGTGACGGGTCAACGAAACGTTCAATCAGTCGCATTATTCTGACTTCGGACATGTGTCAGCCGCCGGTTGACTATCCTCGAATGTGAAACGTCGCGCATTGATTGTCCTTCCTCTATGAAAGCTCCAACCCCTCTTTCACTTCTCCACTTTCCGATTTCTAATCTCTTTGATTTACCCTTGAATTCTTTATTTACCTTCAACTTCTTCAAATCTTCATACATTTCTCCTTAGATCATCATACCTTTATCCTCAAATCTTCATACTTTCTCTTTGAATCTTCAACTCAGACCTTCATATCTTTATCCCATCTTCAAATCTTTATATATTTCTTCAAACCTTCATATTCTCATAATCCGATGGCAAAAACTTTCAAATCTGTGCCATAGAAAACATCCCTTTCATCTTCAAATCCAACCACAGATGTCGAGGTGGCCATTCTTGTGGTGGCCCAGGAGCCTCCCTTGAAGAGCTTCGTCACCGGGTGCTATTCTATCAAGAACGACTTCAACATTTAAAAGGCCTCCAGTCAATAGGACCGAGGCGAGGGAGCATGGAGGTTCATATGCTCAGTCATTGAGGAGACACTCCCCACAATTCAGGTAGACTGTAACTAGGAAGGGAGGTGGTCATCCCCGGTCCCAATGAAGACATCACTACTCACGTGGAGGGGTACCTAAGTGTTTAGACTTACCCCTTCAAGCCGCCCCGATGGACCCCATAGTCCTCGACTGCTGCAAAAGGTACGAGGTCTGCCTTGGGCAGATACAACCGTCCTTTTGGAGGATCGTAATCCTCCTCCGACACTTTGTAAACAACACCAAAGCACCTCGGTTCACCCTCGACCATCTACTTCGTCTATACAGTCCCCGAATCTTTTGAATGGGGTTGATCAAGCTTGTTCACCAAGCAAGTAAGGCTTCATTCTCGAGCATCGATGAGGACCGAGATCAAGGTTGGCAGGGAAGGTTCATTTGGGCAAAAACAAAAGATCTTATCCCCTCCGAATTTCTGCCATTCCCGAAAAAGTAGAACGATCCCGTGAGTCTTTTCCTTCTCGAGTATTCGGCATTCCCTTATGTTCTTTTTCTAATTACATGTGTTTGTTGTCGCGCAGCAGTTGCCTAGGTTCCTAATGCAGTCCCCCACTTCAAGGAGTGGATCAAGGGGATCTGGAAATAGATGTCCTACTTCGAGCGCGTATGCCACAAGCTCTTGAAGGGCAAGTGGGAGGCTCGTTCCAAATGATTTCATTCATACACTTGACTTATATATCGCTAAGTCTTCTTTCGTCTCACAGCTTTTCCCAAGATCACCGAGCTCAGGTCGTTAGATGAGGATGAGGATTCGTCCTCGCTCACCAAACCCTGCACTTCGAAATAGCTCGGGGCTGCCGCAAAGGAGGTGAAAAAGAAGAAGAAGAAGAAGAAGAAGAAGAAGAACAAGAAGAAGAAGAGGAAGTCCTCGGGCACTCCGAATGCCGAGGTGAAGAGGAAGAGGGTGACCATCCGGGTCTAGAAAAGCAAAAATAGCACCAGGTCCAGGGTACCGGACTCTGATTCCCTTAACCGGCTCAAGGAATATCCCGAGGACGATGACCTTGAGTTGATTGCTCATGAGTCGACCCTCAACGAGGAGGAGCAGACAATAATCGGAAAAAGTGACCACGAGGTCGAACCCCCTCAAGCTTGGGAACTAGAGGGAGAAACGGAGGCCACGTCCTCCCGAGAAGCCGCTCCTGTCCCGAAGGAGGTACTTGGTGTCATAGACATCGCGGAGACGCCGTCCTATACTGAGTCCATGCTCGAAGAGGCTCAAGATGATAAAGAGAAATCAAATGAGACGGTGCCGGGCCTAGATGATGCCCTCATCACGTTCTTCAATAGCATGGACATGGGCAGCGTTGGAGGACTTCTCCGGGCTTGGTCACCTAGAGGTACCAAACAAGGATGTGCCATTAGGAACAGGAGAGCCGAGCTCGAGCCTGAAACTAGTGAATCAGATCCCTACCCCAAGTGTGGATCCCGACCGTAAGAGAACGGTCGTTCTTACTATCCCAGTGGACGCCCGGGCCCTGTCCGCTCCGATGGGCATAGCCAGCTAACTTCGTTGCCTGGTAATCGAGGAGGACAAGGAAAAGATGAGCGAAGTAGGCACGTCGAGCCTCTTCAACGAGGTGCAACATGCATTGAACCGGGTAAGATGTCTGTCCTTTGTATCCTTTGCGGACTTTTTACTCATCATATTCTAATGACTTTGTTGTTTTTCACGCTTCAGTGCTTCATCATGAAAGCTTCCTTCGGTCTCGCTTGGAGATCAGCCAGCTTGAGTTCGAGCTCAAAGAGCAAGTCCGGAAGAAGTACATGTACATGACTCTCAGTGAACAATAAGACGAGGCCCTTAAGGACCTCCCAATTCTCCGAGCCAAGCTGGAAAAAAGGCTTAGAAGGAGCACTTGTTTGTGAAGCGGGAGCACGCTGACCTGGTCGAGAAGGTAAGGATCTTTTAGGCTAAAAACGAGAAGCTACTCATGGTGACTAACAACATAACTTCGCAGGTCCAAGAGAAGGTAGATCTGATCGACCAGCTTCGGGTTGAGATGGATGAGTTCAAGGCCATGACCGATGCTTGGAAGGGTAGGATGGACCTGCTGACTTCGGAATAAGAGGCTATAAAAGAGGAGCTAGCATCGGTCAAGGACAAACTCTGGGTGGCAAAAGAAAAGGCTAATAAGTGGTCTCGGCTAAATGATGAAATCCAGGCATCCAAGAATACACCGCGCTGAGGTCCAAACTAGAGGCAATTTCGACCGGTTCCTCTGATGTTGAGGAAATGCTGGCACAGTATATGGATGATGTGGAGATAGCCGAGGCCTGCTTAAAGACAAAGATGCGTATGTGAAATGGTCATCCTGGAGAGAGACCCTCGAGGAGATTCACGCTCGAGGTTTTGACCTATCAGCCGAGATCGAAGAAGCCAAGAGACTCGAGGCCGATGCAAAGGAGATCTATGAGCGGTGAGGGTCCAAAAGGCTCCGAGGGTTCCGAGAGTGCTGACGATTTTAGTGACTAGTCGAGCCCCGGTGAAGACCAGGCGTAAATGCCTTAGTTCTTTTTTAGTTTTCCCCTGTATATTTTCTTTTTTGTTTATTTTGAGGTCGTTTTATCGTGCCTTTGTAAATACTTTTTGAAATACATAAAATTTCCCCCTTTGGCAATACCATATCTTTTTTTTCTAGCATCTATTTGTAATTTTTTATTTGCGCATCGTTTTAAATGCCTTGGTATAAAATCAAATGTAATCTAGAGTATCCATTGTTTGGAGGTTCGAATGAGGCTCGATTTTGGTGGTAACCTCGGGTTACTCGTGGCTTCGAGATTTCGATATGATCGAAGGGTTTTAAGATGCTCAAGTATCTTAGACGATGTTTTTGCCGAGGGTGACCTTTCAATAGGTTTTGACTATGCGTAAGGGCCTTACTTTTTGAGTACGGATTTTGGACGTCTCCGAGCCATTTTTAGGGTGGTCGTAGCCTTTCATAGTTGGGCACTGCCTAACAGGCTTGGTGCCTCCAGGATTCGATAGCCCAGGCCATCCGAATTTTTTATCGAATGACAGTTCCCGAGTAGGGGTAGCCCGTGGGCTATAGGATCTAGGATCGAAGAAACGAAATGCGTAGTGAAAAGTATAAGGGAAGAAGAGATTTCTTTCATTGTTTAATATGTAAGGTACATGATCGGAGGCGCATAAGCATTGTGCTATCGCTAGAGTGGGCTATATGGGTACGGTTCGTATGACCGGTTGACCCTTACAAATGAATCCTAATCACCGATCCTTGGCTTTGACATATAAATTTTTTTCCTTTCTAAAGATCCTAACCCAGGGGTAATGGCCCTTAGTATTTGAGGCCGAACTTGTAAGGGCTTAGATACTGTTGATTCAGTGCAAATGATTACCAATTCCGGTTTAAGATCGATCTCCAAAACTAAGGTAGCACATTTTACTATTGCCTCGTTAAAAACCTTACCAAAAAACCCGCTTCGTGACAAAATTGGTTCAAAGAAAAAGAGTACAAAACGTGTTTTCAGGCCTAATAGTTACATTCATCTCTGGCCGAGTACCTACATACGTTAGTCCGTAATATAACAAAATTTAAAAGGAATTAAGTTTGTACGTTAGCAATAGTACTGCTTTAAGTGTGCCATGTTCCAGTTGTTTGGTAGTTGTACACCGTTTCCCGATTTGAGTTTATACGAGCCTTTACCGGTTATTCCGACGACTCGATATGGTCTTTCCCAATTCGGGCCCAGTTTCCCTTCATTTGGGTTCCTGGTTTGTAGTGTTACCTTTCTTTATACCAAGTCCGCGACTTGAAAATGCCAGAGGTTGGCTCTTCGATTGTAGTACCTCCCTACTTGCTGTCTCTGGGCAGCCAACCGGACCAGAGCAGCCTCCAACCTTTTGTTTAATAGATCCAGACTTGTGATTATGGCCTCATCGCTTGACTCTTCGGTAGCATACTGGAACCTGAGGCTCAATTCCTCTACCTCGATTGGTATTAAGGCTTCCTCTCCATAGACCATAGAGAACGGGGTTGCCCCGATGCTTGACTTCGAAGTCGTACGGTATGCCCACAGGACTTCGGGCAAGCTTTCTTTCCACTTTCCTTTCGAACCAGTCAACCTCTTTTTTAGGTTTTGGAGTATGATTTTGTTTGTCGATTCCACTTGCCCGTTCCTACTAGGGTGGTAACGCGTTGACAATATCTTCTTGATCTAGTGATCTTCGAAGAACTTATTTACCTTGTTGGCAATGAATTGTTTTTCGTTGTCGCAAACAATCTCGGCAGGTATCCCAAGTCAAAATATTATGTGATCCCAGATGAAGTCGATGATTTCTTTCTCTCGGACCTTCTCAAACGCCTGAGCATCGACCCATTTGGAAAAATAATCGGTAATGAATTGAACAGGGTGTCCTGTCGATGATGTCCATTCCCTAGTTCATAAACGGCTATGGTGACGGGACTAGGTGGAGCACCTCTCCCGGTTGGTGAATCATTGGGGCATGTATTTGGCACTCGTTGCATTTTTGCACGAAGTCTTTTGCATCCTTCTTCATTTCATTCCAGTAGTAGTCGGCTCTGATTAGATTCTGAACTAAAGATTCTGCCCCCGAATGGTTCCCGCAAGTGCCCTCGTGAACTTCTCTCATGGCGTATTCGGTCTCTCCTGGTTTTAAGCATCTGGCTAGTGGGTCGAATAAGGATCTCTTGAACAATGCCCCTTCCGCTAGGCTAAATCTAGCAGCCTTAGTACGCAGGGCCCCTCGATTCCTTGGGATCCGAAGGCAATTTTCTTGTCTTCAGGTAGTCTATGTATTTGTTTCTCCAATACTAAGTAAAACTTATCAAGTTTACTTCGACAAGACCTTCTTCTATCACCGAGTTCAACACATGTACCACTGCCCCCGAGCTGAATTCATCAGAGTCGACAAACAACCCCAAGTTGGCAGTGTATCAGCCTCACAGTTTTGATCTCGGGGTACATGCTGCAGAGTCCATTCTTTGAATTGGTGCAGGGTCACCTGCAATTTGTCCAAGTACCTCCGCATCCGTTCTTCTTTTACTTCAAATGTTCCGTTGACTTGATTTACGACGAGGATGGAGTCGCATTTGGCTTCGGTCACTTCGGCGTCGAGGCTCTTAGCTAGTTCTAGACCTGCAATCATTGCCTCATACTCGATTTCATTGTTAGTCAATTTTACAGTTCTAATAGACTGCCTAATTATGCTCCGACAGGTGGTTTTAACATGATACTGAGCCTGGACCCCTTCGCATTGGAGGCACCATCCGTGAATAGGGTCCAGATTCCTAAATTAGCTCCCGAAGTGAGCAATAATTTCTTTTCGACTTCGGGTATTAAGGCCAGCGTAATGTCGGCCACGAAGTCTGCCAAAATTTGGGATTTTATGGCAGTTTAGGGTCGGTACTTGATATCATACCCGCTAATCTCCACGGCCCATTTGGCCAATCGGCCCGAGAGCTCGGGCTTATGAATGATATTCCTTAGCGGGTAAGAGGTTACGGCATGTATGGGGTGGCATTGAAAGTACGGGTTTAGCTTCCTGGAAGCGCTTAGCAAGGCGAGCGCTAACGTTTCTAGGTAAGGATACCTTGATTCGGCATCACCTAGGGTTCTACTAACATAGTAAATAGGAAATTTTATACCTTCCTCCACTCGGACTAACATACCGCTTACTGCCACCTCATAAATCGCCAAGTAGAGGTACAACTGTTCGTCTGTCTTCGGGGTGTGCAGCAGAGGGGGGCTCGACAAGTATCGTTTGAGTTCTTCCAAAGCTTGCTAGCATTACGGAGTCCAGGAAAAATTCTTCTTCTTTTTCAATAGTGAGAAGAACCTATGGCACTTATCCGAGGACCTCGAGATGAACCGGCCTAATGACTCTATGCACTCGGTTAGTTTTTGAACCGCCTTGACGTTGTCCACTACGGTGATGTCCTCTATGGCCTTTATTTTGTCGGGGTTGATCTCTATCCCCCGATTAGATACCATGAACCCAAGGAATTTGCCCGAACTGACCCCAAATGTGCACTTTGATAAGTGGGGATTTTAACTATTATTTGCTCTTTTTTTACTTACATTTTGGACTTAAAATGCATAAAGGTATTCCCGAAAACTAACATAATATGCTTGCTTGCAGGGATTGTTCACAATGAGCCAAAGTGGCCATGATCAACTCATAAAGGAGTCAAAATATGAATAAAGACAAAGACTGGGCCAAAGCTGTAGAACGCGGACCGCGACAGAAAAGTGCGGCCTCGAAAGTGTCACCGCGGACGCGGTCATGAATTCGCGGACCGCGCCAGAAGTTGGCGACCGCAGAAGTACCACCGCAGCTGCGATTGGAATTCCGCTCACAGCGTGTGCTAAGGTTCAGAGACTTTGCAAGTCATGCAAAAATGAAGAATGCGATCCGCGACAAGAATACGCGGCCGCGAAAAATCACTCACGCGGACGCGATGAAAACTAGCGGTCCGTGAAACAAGTTCCAGCCCGATCCCAGATGCAAAGAAACACGGACCGCGCTCAATATTATGCGGCTGCGAAAGAAAGAATGCGGCCCCGGTCAGAATTACGCTGCCGCGAAACCTGCGTAGGGGCATTTTTATCCGAGAATTTCAGCCTAGTATAAATAGATCTTTTTTTCATTTTTAGGTTATGTTATGTTTTGCTGAGTAGGTGAGACGGCTAGTTTTACCTGTTTGGGCAATTTTGTACAAGATTTACCTTATAACTTTAGATTTTAATCTTTTAATATAGAATTATGGATTTTATCTTCTCTTTATCTTTGATTTCTGCTATTTTTATGAGTATCTAAACCCATAGCTAGGATTGTGACCCAACCCTAGTGTGGGTATTTAATGGGTCTTGAATTTTATGGCTTGAATCTGTATGGGTTAGTAGTATTTAGCTTAGTTCTTGCTATAACTAAGGAATTGGTGGTTGCAAACAATGATTCATGCCTTTATGACTTAGTCTTTACTTGAGAAAGTGGGACTGAGTCTAGGAAAATTAGGCTAACAAGGAATTGGGGTGAACTCAAAAAATTGATAGCCCCAATTAAAGGGTTAAACCTAGAGATAGTAATACCTGACTTGAGCTAAAATCACTTGAATTGCATGAATACCCATTTGGACTTGAGAAAGCCGAATTGGGCAAAATCACTTAAACTACCGAGAGGTATAGAGTGAGTACCCGAGTGTGATGGCTACACTACGATCCCGATTAATCACATGATTGCCCTAGATTCTTGCTACCCGTTAGATATCCACCTAGGCGAAAGTCACTACCCTAGTCCCTCTAAATCATTGAAAACAACCAATAACAAAAAAAAATTGTACTTAGTTTCAAATACTGCGTGTTAAAGAATATAATTAGAAGTAGAAAACAACCAATCATTTGTGGAAGTGCAATTAAGAGCAAAACCTGCATCTCTACTCGGATATAAACCTAACTCCCAACTAATTAACTCCATGTGGATTTGATCCCAACCTTTGTTGAATAAAACTACATCGACCATCCTTGCTACTCAATAGTAGTATAGGCTTGGAACCGATCAATTTTTGGCGCCGTTGCCGGGGAGTTAAACGGTTTTAGCTATATCTCCGAGTTTTTGTGTGTTTTGTTTTTCGTTCCTTCCGATTTGCTAATTTGTTTATGAATTGCTTTTAGGTACAAAATGGATCTTAACAATGATGCTCCCGAAAATCTGCCATTGGGGGAGGAGGTAGATGATGATAATGTGGATGAGATTCAACCCGAACCACAAGCACAAAGGAGAGGCCGACCGCCTCATGATAATATTCCAAACCATCCCCCACCTCCAGCAAGGGCAGCACACCGGGTGTTGCCCAATGAAGGATACGCAAGTGCAATAGTCCCGCCCCGATTAGGCGAACAACTTCCAAATAACCAACATTATGCTTACACTCTTGGAACAGAGGGGTTTCTTCATTGGAGCTCCACACCAAAATGTCTACAAGCATCTTAAGGGTTTTGTTGATACATGCTAGGGGAGCAAGCAAACTAACGTTTCTGAGGACGCGTTGAGATTATGGCTTTTCCCATTCTCTCTAAGGGGGAAGGCTTTGGATTGGCTTGAAAGGTTGCCCAACCATTCCATCACCACTTGGGATGAGTTGGCCGAGAAATTCGTAGCGAAGTTCTTCTCGCCAGGACATATGGCGATGCTAAGAAATGAGATCCTTGCCTTTGAACAAGAGCCAAATGAACCGCTTCATGAGATTTGGGAAAGGTATCGGACGATGGTTAAAGAATTTCCGAACAATGCCATGACCGAAGCCATGATCCAACAAACATTCTACTGTGGCATCAACACTACCAACCAGTGTGTAGTTAACCAACTCGCCGGGGGAAACTTTATGAACACACCTTATGCTGAGGCGTTTGATATACTTGATGAGATAGCGGATACTTCCTCGGCATGGCAAAGCCGAGCTAATGTGCCACAAGGTGATCCCAATGTTATTCACCTATACAAAGAGCTCCATGACCACGGCCAAGCAATAGCCGAGTGACTACAACCATGAACCAGTTGGCCAAAGCTCAATTGCAACAAGTTCAAGGGCCAAAACAAGTGAATGCCATGGAAGGGGTAAATATGATGGTCAACAAGAGGAGGCAAAGAGGTCAATAAGTGCAAGGAAATCCGGATCAATTTGAGCAAAGTGGTAGTGGTTACAATCAAGATGATGGGTATGATGAACAAAGTGAAGAGGTTCAATATGTGAACAACTACCAGGGCACTGCTCCGAATCAACAACAGTGGAGATCCCAAGGAAATTGGGGAAATCAAAATCCACAAGGAAATTGGAATAGTGGCAACAACAACAACTAAAGCAACTGAGGGAACAACAATCAAAATTGGGGCAACCAAGGTAACCAAGGCAACTGAGTGGCAATAACAATAGCAATTTGGGAGGCAATAACAACCAAGGGGGTTGGAATAATAATAATCAAGGGAATCGGGGTCGGGCTTTCAAAGGCATCTGATGTATCAACAACCAAACACCTCCATTTCCGACTCAAGGCCCTGGCTCGTCCAACAATGAGATGGGACGAATTAAGTCAATGTTTGAGCAAATGATGAAGAAAAATGCCGACTCCGATGCCCAATTGGCATCCCACAATAATTCTATCCGCAACTTGGAGGTCCAACTTGGCCAAATTTCTCAAGCTTTAAAGACTCGCCCTAAGTGGGCACTACCTAGTGACACGGTAGTAAACCCGAAGGGAGGGAATAATACGGGCCATGCTATAGCAGTCACTATAAGGAGTGGTAGAGGTGGAGTTGCTAGTACCTCTAATGCAAGAAAGGTTGTGAGTGATGATGTGTCGGTGAAAGATGATGATGAGCAAAGCAATTATGTGCAAGTGAGTGATGAGAATGTGAATGAAGAAGTGAGAATTGACATTGATGACAACGTGGAGGAGACTCAAAATGATGTGAACCCGCCTAGGGAACACGTGATAGACATACCGGAAATGGTAGTGCCCAAAGCCAAGGCTCCTTTGCCAAGGCCTCATCCACCATCCCCTCAAAGGCTTGCAAAACAAAACAATGAGAATCAGTTCAAGAAATTTATTGATATGATGAGAAGTTGTCCATAAATCTGCCTTTGGTGGAAGCTCTAGAACAAATGCCAGATATGCCAAGTTTATGAAAGACTTGGTAACAAAGAAGAGATCCAAAATTATGAAACGATCAAGATGACGCATCAAGTGAGTGCCATTGTACATTCCATAGCCCAAAGCTAGAAGACCCCGGTGCTTTTACAATTCCGTGCACTATTGGTAGTGCCGATTTCGCCAAAGCTTTATGGACTTGGGGGCAAGCATTAACTTGATGCCATATTCTGTGTTCAAGACATTGGGGATTGGGCAACCAAGGCCCATATCCATGAGGTTGAAAATGGCGGATAGGACAATGAAGAGGCCATTGGGGATAATTGATGATGTGTTAGTGCGGGTCGACAAGTTCATACTTCCTAGGGATTTTGTAATACTTGACTGCGAGGTTGACTATGAGGTGCCGATCATATTGGGGAGACCTTTCCTAGCTACAGGGAAAGCTTTAGTTGATGTGGAAGAAGGGGAGCTCACCTTCCGGGTGGGTGATGAAAAAGTTGTGTTCCATGTCTGCAAGTCAATGAGGCAGCCCAACTGTAACGGAGTATGTTCATTTGTGGATCTTGTGACCGAGGTGATTGTTGAAGACACCAGTGCTGTGATTAATGTGGAAGACCCTATGGAAGTTGTGTTGTTGAACCATGATATGACTGAGGATGAAGGCTTGGTGGAATATGTCAATGCTTTGCAAGGAATGGGTTCATACACATATGAGCCCCAGAAACTTTCCTTGGATCTTGAGAATCGAAAGACTCCACCAACAAAGCCCTCAATCGAAAAGCCTCCCATATTGGAGTTGAAGTCGTTGACTTCAACCTCAGGTATGAATTCTTGGGCCCTTGTTCAACTTGACCTGTTATTCTTTCTTCGTGCTTAACTAACGTGCAGGTAGATGCCACCCTTGCGGTGCTCCAAAGAAGGAAGAAGTCAATTGGATGTACTCTGGCTGACATTCGGGGGATAAGCCTCACCTTTTATATGCACAAAATTATACTAGAGGATGATGCCAAACCCTCCATGGAACATCAAAGGAGGTTGAATGAGGCCATGCAAGAGGTCATCAAGTGGCTAGATGCAGGGGTTGTGTACCCCATCTCGAATAGTTCATGGACTTTGCCGGTACAATGTGTGCTGAAGAAGGGGGTATGACTGTGGTCATACATGAGAAAAATGAGTTGATCCGCACTAGGACTGTCACCGAATGGTGGGTATGCATGGATTACCGAAAGCTGAACAAAGTAGCCCGAAAAGATCATTTTCAATTGCCCTTTCTTGATCGAATGTTGGATAGACTTGCTGGGCGTGCCTACTATTGCTTTTTGGATGGGCACTCAGGTTACAACCAGATTTTGATTGCACCGGAGGACCAAGAGAAAACCACCTTCACATGTCCGTATGGCACCTTTACATTCTCACGGATGCCATTTGGTTTCTATAATGCACCGGCTACCTTTCAGCGGTGTATGATGGCTATATTTACGGATAAGGCGGAGGACTTCCTTGAAGTGTTCATGGATGAATTTAGTGTTGTGGGTGACTCCTTTGAATAATGCTTGGATAATCTTGACAAAGTGTTGGCCCGATGTGAAGAGACCAACTTAGTATTTAATTGGGAGAAGTGCCACTTTATGGTTGATGAGGGCATTGTCCTCGGCCATAAGATCTCAAAGAACGATATTGAAGTGGACAAAGCGAAGATTGAAGTGATTTCAAAACTCCCTCCTTCTACTCTTGTCAAGGGAGTTAGGAGCTTTCTTGGGCATGCGGGGTCCTACCGAAGTTTCATCAATGACTTCTCAAAAGTGGTGAATCCCTTGTGCAAGTTGTTGGAAAAGGATGCAAAGTTTGTGTTTAATGATGATTGCATGAAAGCTTTTGAGCTTCTCAAGTATAGATTTACTACCACTCTCATCATCACCGCACCCAATTGGAGCTTACCATTTGAGCTCAAGTGTGATGCTAGTGACGTTGCGGTAGGAGTGGTTTTTGGGCAAAGGATCAACAAGATATTTCATCCGGTCTATTATGCAAGCAAAACAATGAATGACGCCCAAGTCAATTATACGGTGACCAAGAAAGAGTTACTAGCCATTGTCTTCGCCATGGAAAAGTTCAGGCCATATCTCATGGGTACCAAAGTGATTGTACACACCGATCACACGGCACTCCGTTACTTGATGACAAAAAAGGATTCTAAGGCTAGGTTGATGAGATGGATTCTTCTGCTTCAAGAGTTTGACCTTGAAATTATTGATCGAAAAGGGTGTGAAAATCAAGCGGGACAAGTGGNGAAATTAATGATTCGTTTCCGGATGAACAACTCCTCTCCGTGTCTTTGAATAGTATGCCTTGGTTCGCCGATGTGGCTAACTTTCTTGTGACCGGTATTGTCTCGAGTGAGCTCTCTTCTAACCAAAGAAAGAAGCTTAAACGGGACAGCTTGGATTATTACTGGGACGAGCCCTATCTTTTCAAGATTTGTGATGATGGTGTGATCCGGAGATGTGTTCCGGAAGAGGAGCTGTTGATACCCAATTTTTCCCTGTATATTTTAATATGCAAAATACCTTCAAATAGCATGTATATGCATGTATAAGTATGTCCCAATGTTTTATTATTTTTCCTCAATTTTTTTAAAAGATTTTTAAATCAATTTATTGTCCTATTTTATCAAGAAAACCCAATAATTATTCCCAAAATAATCATTTTGGTAATTCATTTATTGGAATCTCATATTTATATTAAAATATAGATAACATAATTTTTGCACATTTTTTTACAAATTTATTTAGTATGTCTAAAGCTAAAGTGCATATAATTGCAATATTAGCCTCTTTTAAGGTTTAATTGTGTTTATAATTATAAAATTAAGTCCCGTATTTTTAATTTGATAATTACGTATTATTAATCATTTTAGTACCCTTAATTTATTTTCAGAAATTATTCTATTATTTTTGTAAAATAAACAAGGGAAAAATGGCTATTTAAATGCTAGCCCCGTTCATTTCAATTTTAGACTTATTTGAACCCCCAATTTGAACCTAATTTTTAAACCCAATTACCTTGACCCAAACCCCGTTCAAACTGACCCAGACCCGTTTCCCACCTACCCTCTCTAATCACCACCGTTGATCTCCCAGATCAACGGTCCCTATTTCCCTTACCATTTTTAATTCCCAATTACCCCAAAGCCCTAATAATTTTTCATCTATAGCCGCCTTTGAATTCCCCCCTTCTCCCAATTCTCTCTCAAGCTCCTCTCAAACCCTAGCCGCCTCCCTCAGCTTCCACCCAAAAATCGTCCAAATCAATGGCTTCCAAAGCCATTGGAGGCCTGTATCTACCTCCTATGACTCCTACATGCTCGATTATCATAGTTTCAAAGCCAGACAAGAAGAAGCTTGGCCCAGACTTTGTTCGTTTTCAGTTCTATGGCTGTTTTCGGTCATCTCCGACTTTGCTCCGGCCAGCCATGGCTATTCAAGCTTGACTCTTGGCTTCCCTTGCTTAGACCGATGTTTTTTCAAGCCTTTCTCACCATCTGGGGTTCTTCTGAAATCCTAACCTTTGAGGTTCTTCCGATCCTTTTAGATCTGTTTTAGATCTGTGCTCACTCTAAACTCCTAAACATTTTCTCAAGGTTTCTTTGAAAACTTTACCTTTAGAACCTTTATCTTTTCTGATTTAGGGTTTTTGTTAAATTATTTCGAAGCTTTTCTGATTTTTAACATGTTCTACTGTGTTTCTTTATGTTGTTCTTCTACTGTGTTTCTTTATGTTGTTCTTCTACTGGAATGTGCATGTTAAAGGTCTTAGTTCCTTTTTGAGATTTTCTGAATTTATTTAGTTAGTATTCTGTCTGATTTACTTGTTTTCATCTCTATACTCGATTGATGGTGACAACCCTAAAATTTGGGGTTCATTCGAGTTCTAAGATTATTTGCTATGTGATTTACTTGCTAGTCATGCTCTGAATTCGACTGGTTCCAAAACCCTAATTTCTTTGGACCTATTCGAGTCTCTAAAGTTGCTTCATCTGTTGCTCGACTGAATTTCGAAATCTTCTGCTTCTTTATGTGATTTTGACTTCCTGCTAAACTCTACTATAAGGTCTTTTCACTTGACCTCTTTGCATGCTGTTTGATACTCTCTCTTTTCTCTATTACTAAGTTACCGAAATTGACCTATGTGACTACCATGTTTCGATAGTCCACTACTTACTGATTTTGTGATTGCATGACACTTCTCTTTGTCATAGGTTCAGCCTTGCATGCCTAATGTTTATGCACTCTTTTATATGCTAAATTTCCCTCTAAAATGACCTTCAACTTTGGACTGATTTCAAACCTCCTTGTGTAATTCTGATTGAACTCGTGTAATTGATTCTTGCCTTATTTTTACTGATTTCCCTGTTTCCTGCATTGATTTGAAAACTTCAAACTTTCGATTCTCTTGTCTTTAACTTGGTTTATTCATGGGAACCCATGTTACTCTCCTTATGTCAGTGACTTTGAAATCCTTGACTCCTTGATTTGCTATGTACTGATTTTCGATTCTGCAACTTTACTTTGTTTTCTTACCTTATTTGGTTAATCGAGTATTTCAAAGATTCTTCCCTTAATTAAACCCCTATGTACTTACCCCTAATGGTCTATTCTATACATGTTGTTCTACTTGATTTCTTTCCTTAAATGATTTTTGCCCATTACCGTTTGAATTTAACTCCTTAATTAAAGGAAGTCTTGTACTAATTTGATTTTAATTGGTACATAGTTCCATAATTATTTTCTTGCCTTATTTTCTACCTGTTTTCAAACTATAAATACCCTGGCTTTCTCATTAACACACACATGAACACTCTTAGTTTCTGAACTCACACTCACACTCGAAAAATATTCTTTCTTGTTATTTGTACTGTGGCCTGCCTTCAAAGTCCTGTTACCTGCTTTTACCGTATTTAGCTTCTCTGAACTGGTATGCTCTGATTAAGATTCCAGCATCACAACGATGTGTTTACTTAATGATTTTCTCTTCTTGTCTGCCTATTGCTTGTGTTTAGTTCAGTACTTATTCTAGCATGCTATAATTTCCTTATGCCTGTTCTTAATTTATTATGCATCCTAAACCCCCACCCCAATGTGTTCAAGGCTTATGGTCTGTTTGAGGCATGACAGTATTGCATATTACTGCCCATGACTCACGCTTGATCCCTGGGTCCTAACCTCTATGTTTCTCTGCTATTGTGTGTTCTGGTAGGCTTATAGGCATGCCAACATCTTCTATTGTTGTGTATGCCCAAAGCTTACCCTTGCCTAAGCATAAGCTCTTTGTAATTTCCCAACCCCCCTGAACCCCCATTGTATGAAATTATCCACTTGTTTGTGGCTGTTTCCCTATCCTTTATTCTCTCAGAACTCTGTTTCTTCACTTGCACTCTCTCTTAGACTTAAGTTCTGCCCCCTCTTGTGAGCCTTGCCTTGGGACCCATTGAGCTTCCCCTGAACTCGACACTTGAGGGCTGGCCTTTTCACACTGCACTTGCCCCTATTCTTGTGATACAATTTGGGTGTGAGCACTACCCGGAGTCCCATTGAGGCTCTTAGGGAACTCTGACACACTCAAATTGGAGAAAGGCTTTGGGTCGATGGTCTTTGAGTTGGTCTATCCCATAATTCAGACAGGAAGTCAAGAATTAGGCCTTCTATGGTTGTAATTATTTTCTTTGTATTTTCTGATGTATTTGTTATTCTGGTTTGTAATAATTTGTAATGAATACTTGGGGTGGGCTAGTGAAACAGGGTTGGGGTAACTATGCATGCAAAGGGTAGAAATCATGCCTATAGGACTGTTCTTATTCTGTATATTCAACTTCACCTAGAAATTATGCCTATAGGACTGTTCTAATTCTGCATATCCAACTTCACCTAGAAATTATGCCTATAGGACTGTTATAATTCTGCATATTCAAACTTTACCTAGAAATTATGCCAATAGGACTGTTATAATTCTGCATATTCAAACTTCACCTAGAAATCATGCCTATAGGATTGTTCTAACATCATTCTACATAATTCAAACTACATTTAGATACCATGTTTATAAGGTTTAAAACAAGTTCTACATTTAGATATCATGTTGATAAGGTTTAAAACAAGTTCTGCATCTAGAAACCATGTCTATAAGGTTCAAGTTCTGCATTTAGATACAATGTTTATGAGGTTTAAAACAAATTTCTGCATTCAGACACCACGTCTGTAAGTGTCTATAATCAGCAACGTGTAGAAAACATGCCTATAGGAGTTTCTAAATGAACCTAATTCGCTTCATCCAATGTTAGATATAAGATCAGTAATAATATATACTATCACCTGCAGAACTTGTAATCAATTTGTTTAATTTTGCATCTCCTTTGATAATAAGTCCCTCGCTTTACAATGTTAACAAGCATGCATTTTTATGATTTCAAACAATTCATTCCGAGTTTTACTATCTCATCACCTTCTAAATTCAGTAGATGGCATGTCTATAGGATCCCGTCTGAGCACTTAGGCAAGCCTTAGAGTAATAATTGAAAACTGAATCCGTTTCTGTTAATTATTACAACCAGCAGGCAGTCCTGATTCGGGCTTCTTATCTGAATTATGTAATAAACCAGTCTGCCTCAACTTTTAAACTCCCTCATATTTAATTCTAACCAGACCTAAGCAGTACGTGCAAGTCATGCTAATTATATGCTTTCTTCGTTTAAGGAGGTATATATGAGCCTTTGTTTGTTTCTATGTGGTTCCCCAAAATATGAAATATGTGTTTTGTATGTCGCCTTAGAGTTTTTACCTTTGAAACTCCAAATAAGCCTAATATCCTTCCCTTTCTAGGATTAGTAGTCCTAAGTGCCTCCGGGACTGATAGGAGTGGGACGGGTAATAGCATGCAATAGGTAATCGATACTGATCCGCGCTTTAAATACCTTAACGGGGTGGGATGGGTAGATATGGATATGATGACCACGCGATAATGTCACGTGTAGCCCCTCATTGAGGAGCGATTGCCGGACATTGTGTGGGGTGATCCATATTATTAATAAACCTAGGACCCCCCTCCCTTTATTCTTTATTTCTTTTCTTTAGCATTTTAACTCTTTATTTAAAAATTAGCCTTTCTAATGGTCTTTTCAAACTTTGCATACTTTCAAACTTTTATGTGTTGAAATCCCCTCTTATTTGAGCCTTATCTGCCTATATGCTAATTGCACCTCAATTCACAATAATTGTCTGGCCGGGAACGACACTAGTGGATTCTGAGGGGTGCTCAACATCTTCCCCTTAGAATAATTTCAAGCCCTTACCCTATCTCTGGTTATTCAAATCAAACTCTTTTGGTGTCCTAATGCACCCTAATCATTAGGTGGCGACTCTTCAATTGCAAACCTAGTTCCCAAAAGGAATGAGTTGTCCATCCAAATGTCATAAACCCGATTTCGCGAGAAAAAGGGGGCGCAACAGCATGGCGACTCTGCTGGGGATCTTTAGGCTTTTACCACTTCAGACTATTATTGTGAATTATGCTTCATTACGCACAATTATTTGTTTATTTATTTAGGCATTCAATTCCTTTTCGATTGTAAAACTGACTTGTCTTTTTGTTTCTTTCCTTACTGCTTTCCTTCATTGCCGCTTTAAATTATGGAACTGTTGTATTTGCTGCTTTCTAATCGTGCAAATACGTGTCAATATGCTTTTAATTGTTGCATAATCATGCTCAACATCATATTCCACTCGTGCCAAACAAATCCCATAGCAACGCTTATAATGACTGGTTGCGCTCTTCTGATATTATCACCCCCTAAATCCGAAAAACGCATATTTGCGGTAAAACTAGTCGATCAACGGTGTAGTCGACGGTTCCGTGCCTTTCCCCCTTGAGTTGTCCGTGCAAGGGTACCAGTCTAAAACCCCATAGAAACCTTACTCTGTTTAACTGTGCATGCATCATGGTCAAACCTAGCCGAGTCAGTTATGTTGTCCGCATAATGACTCTTTAAGATAGCCTTGTCCAAAGTCCCCTGGGTTTCCCTAAAAAACCCAAACGGACATTATCACGTTCTATGCATTTATTTGGAGAACTGAATGATTTTATGCCAATTGTTGATATTAAATAGCCAAGTCCGGTGGGGGAAAGGGCCTAATCTTATTTTCTTGCAGATAATGAGGCACGAAATCCCCAGATTCGGCATGATTACCAACATCCACCTAAAACAGCTAAACTAGTGGAAAGATCTTCATTCCAGTGACCGGACTCTCGTCCGAAAATATCTAGGGAATCTACCTTCCCTCCTGGAAATCCAACCCAACAACAAGATCATAGAAGCTGCTACTCTATTTTGGGATTGTGAGAGGTCCGTATTTGGAAATCGAGATGACACCCTTGTTAGAAGAAATAGGAGGATTAGCCGGTTTGGTATGGGAGACTCCGAGTTTATTGATGCCTGAGAACCGCAAGGGCAGGGGTTTCCTCAAGATGATGGGTCTGAAGAAGAATCCAGAACTGACATGCCTCAAAGAATCCTATATTCCCTTTGACTATTTGTACGAGAGGTATGGTCGCAGCAAATCCTATCGTACCTATCCTGATGAGTTTGCCTTCACCTCATTAGGGCATATTCATCGTAGGGTCTTTGTATTCATGTTCTGTTTCCTGGGGTTGATTGTGTTTCCAATGAAGAAAGCAAGAACCCACATCCGACTAGCCATGGTCACAAAAACCTTAATGGAAGGAATTGGAGGGCAACCATTCAGCATTGTGCCCATGATCATTGTGGAAATATACCGAGCCCTAGAAAAGTGTCAACGGGGAGCTAATCATTTCAAAGGTTGCAATTTACTACTTCAGATGTGGCTCGTGGAGCATCTACAAAAGGGTGAATACCGACAAGAGATTCAACGAAGGGACTGGGACGATCATATCACTTTCCCTTACACAAAGCGAATGAATTATATCCCTGATATGTTTGCTCAGCCAGAGGATGCCAAAGGATGGTTCGAGCTATTTGATAATTTGACCGAGGAGCAAGTACAATGGATGTTCAAATGGTTTCCGACCGAGGAGTTCATCGCCCAATCCAGAGATGCACCTTTCCTGATATTAATCGGTCTAAGAGGAACGTATCCTTACGTACCTCTCCGGGTTATGAGGCAAGATGGTAGGAAGCAGGTTGTACCTAGGGTCGACAAGATGAGTCACTTCCGGGCTGACTTCCAGGATGATGATAGTCCTTACAAGTGCCAAGCTCAGCATATATGGCATTGCAAGATTATCATGGGGAGAGATACCATCGAGCCGGACAGATATCACGCTGGCTGTACTCCCTACTATTCAGGCTGGTTGGAGGATAATCATAATGGTCTGAGTCAACCTGGGTTTGTTCGAGGTCACAGGATCATAGATGAAAAGGCCGAGGCACAGGTCAAATACAATCAACTACGCAAGAGGATCCGGAAATGCGAAAGCGAACACCGTGAGATACAGGAAGCCCATCAAAAGTTAATTGAGGAATGGAAGGACATGGCCATCAATGCCAACAAGCGACTGGGATACCTGGAGCGAGGCATAGTGGAGCTGGAAAGAAGGTTTCTCAAAAGGGTCGAAGACTGTCAGAATGCGGAGGGGAACGAAGGCGGACATCTAGAAAGAGCCTACCTGCTGCTGGGACTGCGCGAGTTAGGGAAGCTGTTCGATGGAGCCAGGGATGCCGAATCTGGGGAAGGTCCTTCTGGGAACAAATAGATAGGAGTTCTCTTCTTTTTATGAAATGTAATAAGGCCAATGGCCATTAGTGACTTTTATTTCCTGTATTTAGTGTCTATTTGGGATTCGTCTTATTTTCTATCAATAAAATGAGACATTTAGCATTCCAAGTTCTCCAAATCAACTTGTCGCTAGGCCTACCTCGGGCACAAAGAGGTCCCCAAATTAGGACACGATTTTACATTCTACACTATGTGTTTGAATATTGCAACATTTTTTATGATCCTCACTGACTTGTTACCTTTTTTGTTTTTACTTTTTGTTTATTTATTCCCCTCCCCAAAGGTTAGTTCGTGCACTCTGGCAACATCATCATATTCCACGAGATCCAGGGGCCCTCCACCCACTCCTCCTCTTAGTCCTGTCAAAAACAAGAATAAAGGGAAGATGGAAGATTTGAACAATGCCAGAAAGGAGAACTCAACTGAATGGGTAGAGGTCACTCACGGTCAAGGTACTCTGGTTCCCAAGGAAAATGCATCCCAATTGGAACAAAAGCTGCTGAAATTCCAGGAAGAACTTGATCAGGTCCGGAATCTGGCGAATCTGTCATTTTCCCTCACTACTCCAGACATCAATTTCCCAAATGCTCAGAATCCCACACCGCCACAAAATATCCCAAAGCCACAAAACCATCCCGCTCCCCACCACCACTGCAACACCTGCCATACCTCAAATAACACCCCGCTGCTCATCCCGAAACCACAAAACTCCACAAATGACCACTGCCACACCCACCATAATACCCCCATCTACGTGGAGACTATGCCACACTCCACCCAACCCATCTCAAGCACACCCGAGTCTAATGATAAAGACTTGCTCATCAGAAACCTGGCCGAAGAACTTAAGAAATTGACTAGCAGAATTCAAGGCGTTGAAGGAAGTAAGGGAATTGAAGGGCTGAACTACGAAGATCTTTGCATATAGCCCGATGTCGAACTGCCCGAGGGGTACAAACCTCCTAAGTTCGAGATGTTTGATGGTGCAGGGGATCCAAGGGTCCATTTGAGAACGTACTGTGACAAGCTGGTTGGAGTAGGAAAAGACGAGAAATCCGCATGAAGCTTTTCATGAGGAGCTTGGAAGGAGATGCTTTGTCCTGGTACATTAGCCAAGATCCAAAGAAGTGGTCGAACTGGGTGAATATGGCATCCGACTTTATGGACAGGTTTAGGTTCAACACAGAGAATGTGCCGGACGTATTCTACATTCAGAATCTAAAGAAGAAGCCTACAGAAATATTCCGCGAGTATGCTACTCGCTGGAGGTCCGAAGCTGCTAAGGTCAGACCTGCCTTAGAAGAGGAACAGATGAATAAATTCTTCGTCCGGGCTCAGGACCCGCAATATTATGAAATACTGATGATGATCGAGAGCCACAAATTTTCTGACATCATCAAGCTGGGAGAGAGGATCGAAGAGGGCATCAAAAGCGGTATGGTTACGAACTTCGGGGCCTTGGAAGCTACAAATAAGGCCCTACAGTCAGGAGGTGCGTCCAAGAAAAGGGACGTAGGGGCCGTAATGGTTGCAGAGAGAACCAAATCTCCTATCAAATACCAAACCTATCCAATGCCTCCACTCACATATCAACCTACTCCAAACTACCAAGCACCCTCACCCTCTTACCAAACTCCACCACCCACTTATCAATCACCTCCACCGCCCGCATATCAGCCTACTTCACCCAAATATTCTCAGCCCGCACATGTTTACCAAGCCTACAATCCTCAACCATCCCACTATCAATCCCCTCCTGCACGCCAAAACTTCCCTAGACCTCGACCAAACTTTGACCGAAGGCCTCCAAAACAATACACAGCTATTGCTGAACCTATTGACCAGTTGTATGAAAGACTCAAAGCTGCTGGTTACGTCACCCCTATCCCTGCTGCTCCTGAGAACCCTTCTCAGTGGGTTAATCCAAATAAATCCTGTGCATACCATTTCGGCATGAAAGGACACACCATTGACGAATGTCGCTCCCTGAAAGACAATATCTAGGCTTTAATTGACAACAAGATTATTGTGGCAAAGGAACCTGCTCCAAATGTCCGCAATAACCCTCTGCAGACCACAAGGGAGGAGGCATTCACGTGATTGAAATAGAGGATGATTGGGATCCCAAGGGATCGATCGGTTTGATCACAGAAGGTGACAACCCAAAGAAACCAATAGTCACCCTTAATCTGATCGTAGTCCAGATTCAGCCCTCTGGCGATGCCGAGGTAAATATGTCTATGCCACTTGAGTTTGAAGCACCATCATCTGCAAAGACGCCAGCGCCAATTGAGGTCGAATTCGTGTCTCCAGCAAAGGCACCTACACCATTTGAAGTTGCAACTTTACCGCCCAAGGTGCATGCTCCGTTCGGAGTAAAGATAGCCACGCTAATGCCAGTGGCAATATCAGCCATGACACCATTCCATACAAAGGCTATACCATGGGACTACACAGCCGAGGCAAGAAGGAAAGGAAAGGTTATGTTCGGATAGGCTATTACGGCATAGGGTATGACGAGAACAGGTAGAGTTTATACCCGGAACATCTGGCTGAGTCAAGCAAGCAGGCTTCTAGCCGGCCAACCGTCACCGAGACCGGGCCAGATGACCTTTGGAGAAAGATACAGGCCAAGGAATACTCAGTTATTGACCAACTGAACAAAACACCGGCGCAAATTTCTATCCTTGCTTTGCTGCAAAGTTCCGATGCACACAAGAATGCCCTGTTAAGGGTGCTGAGTGAAGCATATGTGCCAAGCAACATCACCGGCGGAGAGATGGCTAACATGGTAGGACAGGTATTGGAAAGTCACAAGATCACTTTTCATGAAGATGAGTTGCCACCAGAAGGGTTGAGTCACAACAAGGCATTGCACATCACCGTACAATGCGAAGATTATTTTATCACCAGAATTCTGATTGATGGAGGGTCCAGCCTCAACATTTGTCCGTTGGTAACACTCAGGACGTTGGGTAAGGGACTGCATGAGATAAAGGACGGAGCCATCAACATGAAAGCTTTCGACGGTTCCCAAAGGTCCACCATTGGGGAAATTAGCCTGTGTTTGCAAATGGGGCCTACTTGGTTTGATGTTGATTTTCAAGTGATAGACGTGTCGGCATCTTAAAATCTACTATTGGGACCACCCTGGATTCATGGTGCTGGGGCCGTAGTATCAACACTACATCAGGCAGTGAAGTTTGAGTGGAATCACTAGGAGGTGATCATCCACGGCGACGGTAGCAATCCTATATACAGTCGCCACACCATCCCGACAATCGGAGGCAGAAGAAAGATAGGTGGGGAAACCTATCACCACATCGAGCGAGTCAATGCCGTTTTACAAGGAAAAATGTTGGGACAGCAAAATCGAGAGCATATTGAATTGGAGTGGGTACGAACCGGGTAAGGGGCTTGGCAAGAACCTCCAAGGAATCGCTAAGCCTATAAAACTCAAGAAACATGGCATCACCTTTGGTCTGGGATATGAGTATACCTGGGAAGAATTCAACAACTGGTCGCCACCATGGCGCGGTCCTTACTATCCGCTGGAACAGCCAATACCACGCTTGGAATAGACTTTCCAACCGGTCGATGTTATCTATGAAGCACTGGCAGCAGTAAAAAATTTGTTCTTAGAAGACGATGATATGGATTGTTGCGTCGTTCTCAAGGAGGAGAGGGAGGAAGGCCCTTCCATACAGGCCGTAAGCAAAGGAGAACGCCTCAATAACTGGACCATCAGAACCACCAGAGCCCGATGAGCCTCGGGCATTACTATTACTTATCTTGATGAACCGATGACTGTGACATGTAATAAGACAACGCAACAAACGGATATAGATTTAGAGGAAGATGACATACCGGAAGAGATTGTTAAGGAAGTTGATAATTTTGAAAACATGCCAAAGTCCAACTCGGACGAGACGGAAATTGTTAATCTGGGGAATGAAGAGAATGTCAAAGAAACACGAATCAGCATTCACTTATCGTCATCAGAAAAGAAGGAATACACAGAATTTCTAAGAGAATATGAGGACATATTCGCCTGGTCGTATGACGACATGACGTGCCTGAGTACATCTATTGTGGCCCACAAACTGCCGACTGATCCGACATATCCGCCGGTAAAGCAAAAGCTCAGGAAGTTCAAACCTGATATGAGTCTGAAAATCAAGGAAGAAGTCACCAAGCAAGTCAAATCTAAAGTTCTCAGGGTAGTCGAATATCCGACATGGTTAGCTAACATTGTGCCAGCACCAAAAAAGGACGAGAAGGTTAGAGTCTGTGTCGACTACCGGGATCTCAACCGGGCCAGTCCGAAAGACGACTTTCCTTTACCAAACATACACATCCTGATCGACAATTGCGCCAAGCATGAATTGCAATCATTTGTGGAATGTTTCGAGGGATACCACCAGATTTGGATGGATGAAGAAGATGCTGAGAAAATGGCTTTCATTACGCCCTGGGAATATACTGCTACAAGATGATGTCGTTTGGGTTAAAGAATGCAGGGGCCACCTACATGAGGGCTATGACTACCATTTTTTATGATATGATACATAAGGAGATCGAGGTGTACGTAGATGACGTTATCATCAAGTCCAAGAAGGCCACTAATCACATGGAAGATTTGAGGAAATTCTTCAATAGACTGCGGAGGTACAACTTGAAACTGAATCCCGCAAAGTGTGCATTTGGGGTTCTTGCCGGAAAGTTGCTTGGGTTTATCGTGAGCCGCCGAGGAATAAAACTGGATCCATCAAAGGTCAAAGCCATTCAATAACTCCCACCGCCAAAGAACAAGAAGGACGTGATGAGTTTCTTAGGAAGACTCAACTACATCAGCCGGTTCATAGCACAATCTACAATTATTTGTGAGCCAATCCTTAAGATGTTGAAGAAGGACGCCGCTACCAAATGGACCGATGACTGCCAAAAGGCCTTCGACAGAATCAAGGAGTGCCTATCAACACCACCAGTCTTAGTCCCGCCCGAGCCAGGTAGACATTTGCTACTCTACATCGCAGTGTTAGATGGTGCCTTCGGTTGTGTCTTGGGGCAACATGATGAAACGGGGAGGAAAGAGCAGGCCATTTACTATCTCAGCAAGAATTTCACTCCGTACGAGGCCCGGTATTCTTTGTTAGAGCGTAACTGTTGTGCTCTGACTTGGGTGTCCCAGAAGCTTAGGCATTACTTCTGTGCCTATACTACATATCTCATATCAAGGATGGATCCTCTAAAGTCCATCTTTCAGAAGCCCATGCCCACTGGCAAGTTGGCCAAGTGGCAAATCCTGTTGATTGAGTTCGACATCGTCTACGTGACTCAGAAAGCAATCAAGGCACAGGCACTAGTGGATCACCTTACCGAAAACCCCGTGGATGGAGAATACGAACCCCTGAAGACGTATTTTCCTGACAAAAAGGTATCATTCATAGGAGAAGACATTGCAGAATCCTATGATGGCTGGAGAATGTTCTTTGACGGAGCAACGAATTTTAAAGGAGT
Source organism: Nicotiana attenuata (assembly GCF_001879085.1). Classification (NCBI taxonomy): domain Eukaryota; kingdom Viridiplantae; phylum Streptophyta; class Magnoliopsida; order Solanales; family Solanaceae; genus Nicotiana; species Nicotiana attenuata. The sequence continues at coordinate 304,731 of NW_017670681.1, forward strand.
CAGCATAGGAGCAGTCCTAGTATCAGAAACCGATCAGCATTATCCGGTGTCTACCAAACTCAGGTTCCCGTGCACCAACAATATGGCCGAATATGAAGCTTGCATCCTAGGACTCAAGATGGCCATTGACATGAACATACAAGAGTTGCTAGTGATTGGAGATTCAGACTTACTCATACATCAGGTACGAGGAGAATGTGCGACCAAGAACTCCAAGATACTCTCGTATCTGCATCATGTACAGGAATTAAGAAAGAGGTTCACAAAGACAGAATTCCAGCATGTTCCCAGAATCCAGAATGAATTCGCCAATGCATTGGCCACCCTATAATCCATGATACAACATCCAGACAAAAACTTCATTGATCCCATTCCAGTAAAGATCCATGATCAGCCAGCTTATTGTGCCCATGTTGAAGAAGAAGCAGACGGAAAACCTTGGTTTTAGGATATCAAGGAATATTTGACAAAGGGAGAATACCCAGAACTTGCAAATCCTATTCAGAAATGCACGCTTCGGAGGCTGTCCAATAATTTCTTTCACAGCGGAGGAATCCTATATAGGAGGACTCCTAATTTGGGATTACTAAGGTGTGTCGATGCAAAGGAAGCATCTACGCTACTGGAGGAAATCCACGCAGGGACCTGTGGTCCACATATGAACGATTTTGTCTTAGCAAAGAAGATCTTCCGAGCTGGTTACTTTTGGATGACTATGGAAATGGACTGCATTCAGGACGTCCGGAAATGCCACCGCTGTCAGATACATGCGGACATGATAAAGGTACCTCTAAATGAGCTTAACGCAACAAGCTCACCATGGCCTTTCGCCGCTTGGGGAATGGATGTCATTGGGCCAATCGAGCCTGCTCCTTCCAACGGACATAGATTTATCCTGGTAGCAATCGACTATTTCACCAAATGGGTCGAAGCAGCATGTTATAGAGCAATGACTAAGAAAGTCGTGGCAGACTTTGTCCACGATCACATTGTTTGTCGATTCGGGATTCCAGAGTCAATCATTACTGATAACGGTTCCAACCTCAACAGCAATTCGATGAGAGCCATGTGTGAAACCTTCAAGATCAGACACAAGAATTCTATAGCCTACAGGCCTCAAATGAATGGAGCTGTAGAAGCCGCTAACAAGAACATCAAGAAGATATTGAGGAAAATGATAGAGAAGCATAAGCAATGGCACGAAAAGCTAGCATTCGCCCTGTTAGGATATCGCACGTCAGTCCGCACATCAACTGGGGCAACCCCCCTACATGCTAGTTTACGGTACAGAAGCCGTCATTCGCGCCGAAGTGGAAATTCCTTCCCTAAGGATCATACAAGAAGCCGAGCTCGACTACGTAGAATGGGTGAGGAGTCGTTATGAGCAATTAGCCCTCATCGAAGGAAAGAGAATGAATGCAGTGTGTCATGGTCAGCTTTATCAGAACAGAATGTCTAGAGCCTTCAACAAAAGAGTCAAGCCGAGACAGTTTACACTGGGCGGCTGGTGTTAAAGAAAATTTTTCCATATCAAGATGAAGCCAAGGGGAAATTCTCTCCCAACTGGCAAGGTTCGTACATGGTTCACCGTGTTCTAACAGGAGGAGCCCTTATACTTGCAGAAATGGATGGAGAAGTCTGGCCAAAGCCGATCAATTCAGATGCAGTCAAGGGTTACTATGTCTAATCTTTATGCTTTCCTTATATGATGTAATTTTAACTACGTCTGACCTGATTCCCGTTTAAGAGGGGATACGTAGGCAGCCTTATGGGTTCGGACACAATTCAATAAAATTTCATTTTCCCCCGCAATTGGAAACTGGGGCAGAAGTTTGAGGAGGACCCTCAAAATTCCGAAGTAATTTCAGCCAATCATCGCGAGCAGCCGTCAGAGGCATCAACCCATTAAACTGGGGCAGCATTTTGAGGAGGATCCTCAAAATTCCATAGCAAGAGAGGTCGCAATGTCTTGAGCCACGTCGTCGTCGGTTCATCTAAAAGCTGTTTCTTAAATATATACTTATGTCATATTTTTACAAATTCATGCATGTTTATCAAAATCACCTTGTTCAGCAACGCTAACCCCCAACGATGCATACCGTATCACCGAATCAGAGCCGAACAGGTCTAGCAGAACCAGCGGGGATACGAACTAACCTTCCCCCCTCTATAAAACTCACTGTTTTTCTTTGAATGCAGACACTTGGATTACGAAAGCATCTGGCATACTATACGCTCATGAGACAAGCATTATTCATAAATACAACTCTCAGGATTGTTGCACTTACCAGTGTTTGCTATCCACGCACGCCGGTGATATTCCCTATATCACAATGTCCCCAGTAATCACAATATCGCAACTTGATATCAGCTAAGAAACTCTATTACCACTTGTCGTTTTATCTGCATTTTCTATATTGCATAAGGCTACCATTCTGCCTTCCAAGACTAAACACTGTCTCCATCTGCATTTTCTGCATTGCATAAGGCTACCATTCTACCTTCCGAGACTAAACACTGTCTCCATCTGCATTTTTCTGCATTGCATAAGGCTACCATTCTGCCTTCCGAGACTAAATACTGTCTCCATCTGCTTTTTTCTGCATTGCATAAGGCTACCATTCTGCCTTCCGAGACTAAACACTGTCTCCATCTGTATTTTCTGCATTGCATAAGGCTACCATTCTGCCTTTCGAGACTAAACACTGTCTCCGTCTGCTTTTTTCTGCATTGCATAAGGCTACCATTCTGCTTTCCGAGACTAAACACTGTCTCCATCTACATTTTCTGCATTGCATAAGGCTGCCATTCTGCCTTTCGAGACTAAACACTGTCTCCATCTGCATTTTTCTACATTGCATAAGGCTACCATTCTGCCTTCCGAGACTAAACATTGTCTCCATCTGCATTTTCTGCATTGCATAAGGCTAACATTCTGCCTTCCGAGACTAAACACTGTCTCCATCTGCTTTTTTCTGCATTGCATAAGGCTACCATTCTTCCTTCCGAGACTAAACACTATCTCCATCTGCATTTTTCTGCATTGCATAAGGATACCATTCTGCCTTCCGAGACTAAACACTGTCTCCATCTGCATCTGCATCGCTGAAAGATCGCCACTTTATTTACGCTTGCATGGCTGAAAGATCACCACTTCATTTACATTATCATGGCTGAAAGATCGCCACCTTATTTACGTCCTGCATGGCTGAAAGATCGCCACCTTATTCGCGTTATGCATGGTTAAAAGATCGCCACTTTATTTATATTTACATGGCTGAAAGATCGCCACCTATTGCATCTCATGGGCTGAAAGATCGCCAAATACTACATCTCATGGGCTGAAAGAACGCCAAACTATCTGAGGGCATCATTGTTTGGAGGCACCATTTGCATAGCCCGAGAACGCCATGCCATGGCCTGAGGATCCCTTTAATCTTTTGCATATCATTATTCAAAGGCATCATGGTTCGGAAGCATCATTCTCATAGCCCGAGAGCATCATTTCATGGCCTGCGAATCCTTTATTATTGTACGCTTCATGGCCCAGGACATCATGGTCTAAGGACGTCATCCTAACCGTCCAAAGACAACATTCATGGTCCGACAGGAATTTGCATCACGTTTTAATTTACGCACAATATATGCTTGTATTGCTCATTTGCAGGTAAACCGGCGTGCAACGGCCATCTCGGCAGGGGCGATCCCACTCCAGTTCCCGCAGCCCTATCAGACCTTAACCATTCACCCCGTCCTAAAATATCGCCTCCGTTCTTGAGAAGTCTCCATCGGCATATTCCCCCGACGGATCCTGAACTACATATGGCCTGATTCCTATAAGACCAGGGATATGTAGGCAGCTCAGAAGCCAGAGCACGGCCAAACCTCTTCAAACCGTCTCGCCAGGTCAAAATTGGCCATCATATCTTTACCCGTCAACTCTTTTATCCTTCCCGAGTAAAGAGGGGCAGCTGTTGATACCCAATATTTTTCTGTATATTTTAATGTGCAAAATACCTTCAAATAGCATGTATATGCATATATAAGTATGTCCCAATGTTTTATTATTTTTCCTTAGTTTCTAAAAGATTTTTAAATCAATTTATTGTCATATTTTATCAAGAAAAACCCAATAATTATTCCCAAAATTATCATTTTGGTAATTCATTTATTGGACTCTCATATTTACACTAAAATATAGCTAACATAATTTTTGCACATTTTTTTTACAAATTTATTTAGTATGTCTAAAGCTAAAGTGCATATAATTGCAATATTAGCCTCTTTTAAGGTTTAATTATGTTTATAATTATAAAATTAACCCCCGTATTTTTAATTTAATAATTACATATTATTAATCATTTTAGTACCTTTAATTTATTTTCAGAAATTACTACTATTTTTGTAAAATAAACAAGGGAAAAATGGTTGTTTAAATGCTAGCCCCGTTTATTTCAATTTTAGCCTTATTTGAACCCCCAATTTGAACCCAATTTTTTAAACCCAATTACCATGACCCAAACCCCGTTCAAACCGACCCAGACCCGTTTCCCACCTACCCTCTCTAATCTCAACCGTTGATCTCCCAGATCAACGGTCCCTATTTCCCTTACCATTTTTAATTCCCAATTACCCCAAAGCCCTAATCATTTTTCATCTGTAGCCGCCTTTGAATTCCCCCTTCTCCCAATTCTCTCTCAAGCTCCCCTCAAACCCTAGCCGCCTCCCTCAGCTTCCACCCTAAAATCGTCCAAATCAATGGCTTCTAAAGCCATTGGAGGCCTGTATCTACCTCATTTGACTTCGGTGTGGTCGAGTACTATGGTTTCAAGGCCAGACCTTGAAGAAGCTTGGTCCAGACCTCGGATGCTTTCAGTTCTATGGCTGTTTCCGGTCATCTTTGACCTTGCTCCGGCCAGCCATGGCTATTCAAGCCTGACTCTTGGCTTCTCCTGCTTCGCCGATGTTTTTTCCCAAGCCTTTTCTCACCATCTGGGGGTTCTTCTGTAAACCCCTACNCTTCTCTGAACTGGTATGCTCTGATTAAGATTCCAGCATCACACATGTGTTTACTATGCTTTTCCTCTTGTCTGCCTATTGCTTGTGTTTAGTTCAGGCTTATTCTAGCATGCTCTAATTTCCTTATGCCTGTTCTTAATTTATTAGGCATCCTAAACCCCCCACCCCAATGTATTCAAGGCTTATGATTTGTTTGAGGCATGACAGTATTGTGTATTACTGCCCATGACTCAAGCTTGATCCCTGGGTCCTAACCTCTATGTTTTTCTGCTATTGTGTGTTCTGGTAGGCTTATAGGCATGCCGGCATCTTCTATTGTTGTGCATGCCCAAAGCTTACCATTGCCTAAGCATAAGCTCTTTGTAATTTTCCAACTCCCCCGAACCCCCTTTGTATGAAATTATCCACTTGTTTGTGGTTGTTTCCCTCTCCTTTATTTTCTCAGAACTCCGTTTCTTCACTTGCACTATCTCTTAGACTTAAGTCCTGCCCCCCTCTTGTGAGCCTTGCCTTGGGACCCATTGAGCTCCCTCTGAACTTGCACACTTGAGGGCTGGCCTTTTCACACTGCACTTGCCCCTATTCTGGTGATACAATTTGGGTGTGAGCACTGCCCGGAGTCCCATTGAGGCTCTTAGGGAACTCTGACACACTCAAATTGGAGAAAGGCTTTGGATCGATGGTCTTTGAGTTGGTCTATCTCATAATTTAGACAGGAAGTCAAGAATCAGGCCTTCTATGGTTGTAATTATTTTCTTTGTATTTTCTTATTTATTTGTTATTCTGGTTTGTAATAATTTGTAATGAATACTTGGGGTTGGCTAGTGAAACAGGGTTGGGCTAACTATGCATGCAAATGGTAGAAATCATGCCTATAGGGCTGTTCTAATTCTGGATATTCAACTACATGTAGAAATCATGCCTATAGGACTACATTTAGATACCATGTTTATAAGGTTTAAAACAAGTTCTACATTTAGATACCATGTTTATAAGGTTTAAAACAAGTTCTGCATCTAGAAACCATGTCTATAAGGTTCAAGTTCTGCATTTAGATACCATGTTTACGAGGTTTAAAACAAATTTCTTCATTCAGACACCACGTCTGTAAGTGTCTAAAATCAGCAACGTGTAGAAAACATGTCTATAGGAGTTTCTAAGTGAATCTGATTCGCTTCATCCAATGCTAGACGTAAAATCAGTAATAATATATACTATCACCTGCAGAACCTGTAATTAATTTGTTTAATTCTGCATCTCTTTTGATAATAAGTCCCTCGCTTTACAATGTTAACAAGCATGCATTTTTATGATTTCAAACAATTCATTTGAGCTTTACTGCCTTATCACCTTCAAAATTCAGTAGATAGCATGTCTATAGGATCCCGTCTGAGCACTTAGGCAAGCCTTAGAGTAATAATTGAAAATTGAATCGCTTCTGTTAATTATTACAACCAGTAGGCAGTCCTGATTCGGGCTTCTTATCTGAATTATGTAATAAACCAGTCTGCCTCAACTTTTAAACTCCCTCATATTTAATTCTAACCAGACCTAAGCAGTACGTGCAAGACATGCTATTATGTGCTTTTCCTGTTCAAGGAGGTATACTTGAGCCTTATATGTTTATATGTCTCCCAAAGTATGCAGTATGTGTTTTTGTCTGTCGCCTTAAAATTTTACCTTTGAAACCCCAAATAAGCCTAATATCCCTCCCTTTAGGATTAGTAGTCCTAAGTGCTTCCGCGACTGATAGGAGTGGGACGGGTAATAGCATGCAATAGATAATCGATACCAATCCGCGCTTTGAATACCTTAACGGGGTGGGATGGGTAGATATGGATATGATGACCACGCGATAATGTCACGTGTAGCCCCTCATTGAGGAGTGATTACCGGACATTGTGTGGGGTGATCCATATTATTAATAAACCTAGGACCCCCCCCTCCCCTTATTCTTTATTTCTTTTCTTTAGCATTTTAACTTTTTATTAAAAATTAGCCTTTCTAATGGTCCTTTCAAACTTTGCATACTTTCAAACCTTTATGTGTTGAAATCCCCTCTTATTTGAGCCTTATCTGCCTATATGCTAATTGCACCTCAATTCACAATAATTGTCTGGCCGAAAACCACACTAGTGGATTCTGAGGGGTGCCTAACACCTTCCTCTTAGAATAATTTCAAGCCCTTACCCTATCTCTGGTTATTCAAATCAAACTCTTTTGGTGTCCTAATGCACCCTAATCATTAGGTGGCGACTCTTCAATTGCAAACCCAGTTCCCAAAAGGAATAAGTTGTCCCTCCAAATGTCATAAACCCGATGTGTGATGCCTTTTCAGATGTGGAGGTGGTGATTTTGGAATTTGTATTCCCGACGATGATGGTGCGACGAAGGGATGGGAATAGTTTAAGGAGATGGGTGGGGTTTGTTTGAAACTTTTTTGTGGGACCCTTAAAATTTGGTGGGGTCGATGACATGGCAGCTGACATGGATTAAACTGAGGGGGTCAGCTGCCACAATGTCAAAATGTTAGGGTTAGGGGTGATTTTTAAAACTTGATTAACGATAGGGGCTAGATTGGACGAAAAGTATAACGGGTGGCAGAAGTAAACAATAAACAATAGTAGAGGAGCAATTTTGGACCTTTTCCCTAAAATAAATCACTTTTCTATTTTTAAGAGTTCATAATTTGAGGTGCAACTTTTTTTTACATTTTGTGATATTCACCTTGCAATTTCTTTGTACCTTAACGAGAGGGTTATGTGGTGAATTTATCTCTCCAAAAATTCACTTTTAAATTTTTCTTTAATAAAGGATGCTACATATATGATATATATCTACGAGATAGTAAGGATCTCCATCCGATCAATAGTAAGAGTCGATATCTTTATGTGTTGTTAATGTTCGTCCTGAAGAACGTTGAGAAATTTTCTTTCATCCCAGCGCATCAACTGATCCTTAAATAACTAATCCCTGACTAACAAATTCTCAGGTGAATGAAATGAAATCGAGCTCGTATGAGCTCCAATGGCAGAAGAAGAGAAACCTAGCTAAGAAAGAGGAAAATAAGAGAATAAGCTTCGAGAGCTCTGTGAAACATTATGGGAAAAATGAATTGAATATTCCAACTATACAAAATGTCCAAACACCTTACTTATACACGTGACTCACACACATGGCAGCTAGCAACAGCTGTCCACTAACTAATAACCATATTAACAAACTAGCAAACCTAGCTATGTGATTAAGCTAACTAACTAGTAAAGAAAAAGATAAATACACGTGTGTCAAAGTTTATAATCAGTCTCAATACCCCTCCCCCCCCCCCCCCAAGTTGGAAGGGGGGAATTCACTGCCAACTTGCTAAGTAGGTCTGAGTATTTGATTCTAGTAAGTGATTTTGTGAAGATGTCTATGAGCTGCTCATTGGTAGATACATGATTCAGTGCAGCTTGTTTCTAACAAAGTAGCAGTCAACTTCTATATGTTTTGTACGTTCATTGAATACTGATTTTTGGCTATTTGCAGGCAGCTTGGCTATCGCAAAATACTGGAATAGGCAGACCCAGGGGAACAATCAATTCTTCAAGGAGTCTAGCTAACCAGACTAGCTCACCCACAACTCGTCTAGCTGCTCTATACTATGCTTCAGCTGAAGATAGGAAATAGTGGATTGTTTCTTTGATTTCTAACTGATGGAACTGTTTCCTAGTAACACAATGTAGCCACTGATCGACTTTCTAGACTCAGGGCATGCTACTCAATCTGAGTCACAAAAGGCCCTAATTCCATAGTCCTTGCTATTGGAAAGAACTATGCCCAGACTTGGATCGCCTTTCAAATATCTCAAAACATAGTATGCAACTTTCAAATGAGCGTCCCTAGGTGACTGCATGTACTGGCTAAGATGTTGGACACTATAGGATATATCAAGCCTTGTATTTTTTAAGAAGTTCAACTTCCCTACCAACTTTCTGTAGTTAGAAGGGTCAGGGAATAGTGGACTCCCATATGCTTTTTGCTTTGTAGAAGGATCAAGGGGTGATGACAGGTTGGTATACTCAGTACACTCAAACTCTTTCAGCAGATCCATAGTGAACTTTATTTGGGATATTAGCACTCCATATTCCTTGTAAAGAACCTCCATTCCTAAGAAATAGTGTAACCTTCCCAAATTTTTTATTTTAAAAGTTTCATGCAAGAAATTCTTCAAGGAGTCAATCTCTTCCTGATGAGTCCCTGTTACAATGACTAGTAAGGATCCATTCCTTTTGTGAAACAATGAGTAATCCAACAGTGAGTGTGTGTATCCTTTAGAACATAATGTTGCAGTCAATTTCTCATACCACTGCCTACTTTCTTGCTTGAGTCCATATAGAGACTTATTCAACTTGCATACTAAGCCTGGCTTGTATACCACCAGGAGGTGTAAACTTCCTCATGTAGGTCTCCATGAAGGAAGGCATTGTTTACATCTAACTGAAATATCTGCCATCCCTTCTTTATTGCAGTTCCAATCAGTGCCCTCACAGTTGTCATCTTCACAACAGGTGAAATATCTCTGTATAATCTATCCCTGCTTGTTGAGTATATCCCTTCACCGCTAGTCTAGCTTTGAACCTCCCAACACTACCATCAGCCCTATATTTTATTTTATGTGCCCGCTTGCACCCTATTGCACTCTTACCAGCTGGGAGTGGTACCAAGCTACATGTATTATTAGCATTCGGTGCCTCAAATTCTTGATTCATGGCTAACTGCCATACAGGACTTACAGCTGCCTCCTTATATGAACCAGGCTCACATTCATGTGAAATATTTCTTACCAATTGCTGACTATTAGAATTTAACACATTAAGAGAGATATACTATGCATTAGGTACATAAGTTGCAAAAGAGATAGAAGAATTACTCTTACTGGCATTGGAGAAGTTAGTCAGTAGTGAAGGTTGATGTTGCAGAGCATGCATCTTTAGGAGAGAGTAGTTATAATCCTTTAGGTATGTAGGAACTTTTTGTGTTCTAGAAGGACTAATTTGTGTGGGGCCTAATTGGTGCTCTTGATGACATGTACTGTTTGAGCATCAATGTGAAGTGAAAGTTCTTGGTAATTATTATTAGGTGACAAGTGTTGATTATGGTTGGATTCTGTGATCTGTGTTTTGTTGGAGCTCGACTGTGGTGATAAATGCCTATGTGAAGGCTCAAGTGATACTGTATTATGATATTGGTCTGGTGAGTTTGAAACTACTTCTCTGGGAGGAAAGAAATCAGATGCCAAGTTTGTATTGACTTGAGGAAATGAAGAGAAAACCTTATTTGAATTGGAAAGCAAAGTAAAAGGAAAGACATCTTCATGGAACACTACATCTCTTGAAACATGGGTCCTTTTTGTGACTGGATTTAACACTTTATAACCCTTTATCCCAAATGGATACCCCATAAACACACGAGGCAAAGTTCTAGCCTCAAACTTGTCCTTGTGGGTCTTAAGTGTGGTAGGGAAACACAAGCAACCAAAACTTTTAAGATGTCAGTAGCAAGGCTTTTTCTTATAGAGCAGCTCAAGAGGACATTTGCCTTTGAGGGAAGAAGAAGGTAATCTTTTTACTATATAAGTGGAGGTAAGAATGCACTCTCCCCGATACTGTAAGGGTAGTTTTGATTGATACGACAATGCCCTTACTGTTTCCAGTAGATACTTATGATTTCTCTCCACCATCCCATTTTGTTGGGGTGTATATGGACAGGTTCTTTGGTGTACAACTCCCCAAGATTGAAAGAAAAAAGTAGTCTCTAGATTGGTGAACTCAGTCCCATTATTTGTTCTTATAGTATTGACAGAAGTGCTAAACTGATTTTTCACCATAGCAAAGAAGGATTTTTATGGTTTGTAAGGCATTGCTCTTACAACTCAATAAATGTATCCATGTACATATACTGTAATCATCTACAAAAGTGATAAAAATATTTGTATGTCATGAGCTGCAATGTGATATGTTCCCCATAAATCAACATGTAATATTTCAAAAACTTTGGTTGTGAGGGCGGTTCTTTCTGGAAAGGACAGTCTGCTTTGTCTAGCCATTGGGCATATGGGGCAAAAGACCTTGTGTAGGTGTTAATTTAGCTGGTATCTCATGGATTCCCTTCATTTTTGCAAAGGGCACATGTCCTAATCTATTGTGCCACAAAAGCTCAACTATGTTTTTATTAGATGTAGATGTGGAAGTGGAAACAGATTTAGATGCATTTGATACATAAATATTTTTTTCACTACTTAAGGATGAAGTATTAACAGTGGAGTGTTTATGAGGATCAACACCACTCTTATTACAAGCATGAGATGAAATAGGTAAACTAGATGCAACAGGGGGGAACAAGATGCAAATGAGGGTGCACATTATTCTTATCAGACATACTAGATGGAATTTGAGTAGAAGTTTGAGTGGAAGCTGCAACAGTCTTGCAGAGAGCTGAAATGTGATAGTATAGGCCATTAGGCAGTGTGACTAGAAAAGGGTAAACTAGGGTCTTAATATTGGTTAAAATGAATTTGTTATATGTCATATGATTTGTGGCCCCGGAATCAAGTATCCAAGAGTCAGCATTTAGCTTAAAAAATTCATATGAACGATTGCTAGAGTCAAGAGAAGTAGAACAAGCTAAAATACCTGCAAAGTTTACTGCTCCTGCCTTCATACCAGAATTGTCTTATGCACTTCCAGTCTAAAAATTTTCTAGGATGCTGATGAGTTGATTGTATTGTTCTTTGGTCAGGTTCTGGATCATTCGCCCCTCTTCTTGAGTCTGTAGCCTTTCCCTATCTCCTATACCAATATCCTTATCACTATAATCTCCAAACACATTTGCAACTACTCGTTTTCCTTTATTGAACTTGGAGTCTTGTGGATAACCATGAAGCTTGTAGCACCTATCCTTGGTGTGCCCTGGACTCTTGCAGTAATCACAAACTGATCGAGGTCTGTTTGTGGTGTAATTTCCCCTGAAACTATTGCTCCCAATGCCACTCGACTGGTTGTAGTTTGTGTAGGAATTCCCTCCAGGTCCATTTCCTTGTTGACCATAACTGGTTTTGAAGTTATTATTTCATGTCATGTTCACACTCAAGGCAGTGGAGCCAATCATCAATTGATTACTTGGCTTCATCTCTCTTTGTTTCTCCTCCTAGATGAGAATGGCAAATGCTTGTGCCAAGGAAGGCAAATGATTCATCATTAGGATGTTTACCCCCACAACAATGTACACCTCATTTAATCCCATTAGAAATTGAATTAACCTCCTGTCCTGCTCAGCTTTCTGCATATTTGCCTTGGCACCACATGTACACTAGCACTTGCATTTAGCGTGTGCATTTAAGGTGTTCAGTTCTTTCCATAACTTCTTCATCTTAGTGTAGTACCCTGTAATATCGAGTGTACCTTGACTCAAATCACTGATTTCTTTCTGCAATCGATATAGTTTTGCCCCATTGGTTTGATTATATCTGTCCTCCAACCCCTGCTAAAGTTCCTTGGCATCATTTGCATACTGCAGACTGTCTGCGAGATCCTTCGAGAGAGAATTCAAAATCCACGAGGTCACTACATTATCACATTGTTCCCATTGATCAAAAGTGGGATCCTTTGAGTCTAGTTTCCCACACTTCCCATATATGAAGCCTAATTTGTTCTTCACAGAAAGAGCCCTAAATACTCCTCGCTTCCATGACCTATACCCTGATCCATCAAAAGGCACTAGTACAACATGGGAACCTGCATTTCGGATGGATGCATGTAAAGCGGGTTGGTTGAATCGAGTAGCAGATTAGGAGAATCTGATGTGCTTCTTCAATTGCCATGATCCTAATCGATATGCATGCGCAAAGAACACTTAATCACCCGAGTTAACTATTTTCTTTTAACCATTTTGTCACCCCTACTTATACATGTGACTCACATAAATGACAGCTGGCAACAGCTGTCCACTAACTAATAACTATATTAACAAACTAACAAACCTAGCTATCTGATAAGCTAACTAACTAGTAAAGAAAAAGATAAATACACGTGTGCACAAAGTATATAATCAGTCTCAATATTGACTAATCCCAAAAGGCTAACAATAATTATCTATTATTTTTGCTCGAACTCTCAGCCTCTTGTCAAAAGCCAATGAATTTTAACATTGAAACAATCTTCATTCCTTACAAGAACAAATCGACAAACTTTATCAACAAGGATAATTCTGAAATAATAAAATGCTTCTTTATCTTTAATTAAAAGTTTCGAGTTTGAACCTTAGGTTTGAATTATTTTTGTTAAAGAGCATTTTATCCTAATGTAAAATTTTGCGAATCCCAATTTACTCGAGCTCTGTACAAATACTAATATTAAGTAGTAAATTACACAAAAGAAAAAGGTCAATAAACTTTTAGCACAAAAAGAATACTCCGTAACGAAAGATTTTTTCGTTACAAGACATATCTTTGTCTTGGAATAAACATAATAAGTCCCATACTACTCATTTTTGTGTAATGATTCACACTCCATACTGTAAAAATTAGTCAATTTCAGTCATTGATCCCCATTATTGCTAATATTGACATATCTCTAGAATGATACTGGAACTATTCAAATCTTTTTGGAGCAAAGTGAATAAATGGAGGAATTTCGATTATAGATTCCGCACTACTTTCCCACACCCGTATGCTTTAGAAATTGACGCTAGTCTCCCACTTAACACTTTTATTTCTTATGCCCCTAAATTTCACTATGCTCAATCTTGACATAATCATTCACACAATTATTTTCAGTTTCTTCTTCGATAATCATGGTGTCCGAGCAAGCTTATGCGCACATCGACTAATTTCATGAGGTATCGTTTACCTCTCATCAACACATATGCTGGATAACTATATTTACTAAGGCTTATACAGATGAAAATAAATCACCTAGTATCTTTGCCTCTCTTGAATTTTTTCCATTTTTTCATTCATTTTTCTTGTCTTATTTTTCGTGCAATCACATTTGCTTGTTTCTTCTTCAACATAAGTAAAGACAAAGATGGAAGAAATCAAGATTAGTGTACATCGAAGGGACGAGTTTACAATTTGTCTCTATTGTTAGATCTGATTTTAATGATAAAAATAATATATATGTTCTTTGTATAGGAGCTTATGGAAAGCATTCAAGAATGAAGGAATCAACCAGAGAGGATCAAGGAAAGCTTCCAAGATTGAAGGAATCAACGATAGTGTTCAATACTGACGGAATAAATTAAGGCTAGACTGAATGAATGAATCAATCAAGACTATCGAAGATCTTGCAAGATAATCAATCAAGTACGCTAAATCTGGATGGACCAAGATTCAAGGAAGGATATCCGATGCTATTAAGTCACGTATAAGAGAAGTCACTAAAGCCATCTAGCCAAGACAAAGTCGTTGCTGAATAGCCTTATTCTTGAAAAGAATCTATCTCTTTCTAAGGATCAAATCTCTTGGGTTGGCAAATCTCTTCAAAAATCAAGCCTCTCTCAAAGTATTTAATCTCGTCTTTGTACATTAGCAAAATATACTTTGATCAAACCAAATACCCTCTCTTTGTTCTACCGCAAACAAACATTGTAGCTCTACTAGATCTGATGTGTAACAAGTTAGAGAAGAAAGAGAGAACTACACTGGTGAGGCATTGTATAAAAAAGAAACAAGTGATGTAAGAACTGAGCGATCAGTGTAGATCACACCATTTACTGTGTACTCGAGAAACTTATTCACTGAAAGAGAACTCCCTTGCAACCCAATGGTACTGGACTAGGATTACAAAGAGAGGGTATTTGGTTTGATCAAATTATATTTTGCTAATGTACAAAGACGGGATTAAATACTTTGAGAGAGGTTTGATTTCTGAAGAGATTTGCCAACCCAAGAGATTTGATCCTTAGAAAGAGATAAATTCTTTCCAAGAATAAGGTTATTCAGCAATGGCTTTGTCTTGGCGAGATGGCTTTAATGATTCCCTTATACGTGAATTGATAGCGCCGGATATCCTTCCTTGAATCTTGGTCCTTCCAGATTTAGCATACATGATTGATTATATTGCAAGATCTTCGATATTCTTGATTGATTGATTCCTTCAGTCTAGCCTTAATTTATTCCGTCAGTATTGAACACTAGCGTTGATTCCATCAATCTAGGAAGCTTTCCTTAATCCTCTCTGATTGATTCCTTCATTCTTGAATGCTTTCCATAAGCTCTTATACAAAGAACAAATATATTATTTTCATCATTAAAATCAGATCTAACAATCTCCCCCCTTTTGATGATGACAAAAATATATATATGCATAAACATCAATTGACTTCCCACTCTCCCTCAATGAGAGCAGTTGACTTTCTTTGGCAGCAGCTCTTATAGTCGACTTCTTTTGCAGGATATCTATGACTCCCCCTCAAGAGGTGCCGTGAGCTGCGACATGCACTTTCCCTTCAGTCGACTTATCCTTGTATGTACCTACACAAATACATATATCCTTTCTCCCCCTTTTGACATCAGCAAATAGGGAATAATAAAACAGACTTCATACTAAAATAGGATTTATAGCATGATACGCTTACAAAGTTATAGTAAAACAAAAGAAAAAGAATCATCCACCGACTGATTATCCAGTCCAAAAAAGCACAACAAAAATATTGTCTTAAACTTCCATATTAACGATGCAAAAAATAGGTAAGAGTATTGCAAATCGCCTCCTTCAGTCGATCAAAGCTGGCATTGGCTGAAACACTCATTCCATCAAGCCTGTCATGAACCTCCTTGAATGCCTTGACAACATTTTCCCTTACTCTAAGAACTGCAACTCTTATCTTGGAAACATCAGACCATGTTTCTTTGGAGATAGCATGAATGTTATCAACAGTGCACCGAGTGGCAGTGAGAAGATCTTTGATTGTAGATAGCTGATTGTCAATGGCACTAAGCTTTTCAGGAAGGTCGGGATCACTGTGGCTAGGATGGGAAGCAGAAGGTTTGAGTTTAGAATCGGTTTGAGCAAGCTTGACTTCTCCTTCTTGTTTCTTAATCCATGAGCCCTTTACACACATATACCCCATACTCGCAATTGGAATTGTAAGATTTTGAAACATAGATGAAGGGATATTCAGAGATGGAAATATTATGAGCTTCCAGAATGTGAGTGACGGCCATGCCATAGGGTAGACTAGTGGGATCATCAGCACTTTCGATCATAATATTGATGACCCAGGAGGACAGTTTGATTTTGAGTTTTGTCATAAGGCAATAGACCAGAAAGGTGTCTCTTTGAGAGAGGTGGAAAAGAGCCAGTATGAGGGAGCAGAGTGGTTGCAATAATGTGGTCCAGAATACGAGTTTCGAAACTAACATCACTAGGGCCTAATTGGTTTGGGAGAGACTCAAATGGATACTTAGCAATACACCTTTTAGCTTGATCAAAAGAAATTTCAAAAACATCGGGTGAGGAATTTTTGAAGAGCATGGGAAAACCAGAACACTTACACTGAAAGATTGAATCAAACATGGCACAATCAAGGACAATACGCTTTCCTAACACTAAGGACTCCAACTTATCAGACTTACTAGAGCGAAGATTGGCATAGAACATTCTTACTAGGGGTTCAAAGACCTTAGGCGGAGGAACATAAAAGAACTTTGACCACCCTTGATAAACGAAATAATTTTTTACCTTACAATTTAGGGTTTCCATGTCATCAAGGTCAACTACCCTCACATGAGCAATATGCTTGTCTTTCAGTGCGATGAAGAAGTCCTTATTTGGGGAATCCCAGAAATTTAGGTCTGACTCTAAGGAACTAGAAAGATCTATTTTTGACTTCTTTAGAGTGAGGGAAATAGTGGGTTCTTCCATAGGACGTTTTCCCAGAGCTTTTTCTCCTAAGGTATGCGAATGATCCAACAAATCAGCCTGAGAAAAAGGCAAAACCTTTAGAATGATCAGACCCTAGGTCTACTTGTTCTGGGGGCTGAGAAGGGGTTTTTGCTTTGGAGCGAGTGCTTTCCCTGGTGGAGGCAGAGGGATTTTTGGGGTGTTTGGCCATTAAAGAGTTTTTGGTTGGAGAGAGCTTTTGAGAAGGGTTTCTAGGCGATGGAGACGATGGAGATTGAAAAGAAGTTTCAGCATTAAAAGGAGGGTTTCGGACCGTTGAGTACAGAAAAAGAAAGGGTGTCAATGAATCAGATGTGATGATTGGTTTTCCTTCTTTGAACGCTGCAACCTATGTGAGAAGAGAGGGAAATCGGAGACGCAATTAATGATTAAGAAAAGAAATAAAACATTAGGCATACAAAACAAAATCAATAGCACACAGGTCCTAATATTAACGATTAATGCAAATAATGCCAAGTAATTCTCTTAGAGAGCAAAATCTTTCTTCTAGTAATGGTTTGGTAAAAATATCCGCTAATTGATCAGTAGTTCCAACAAAAGATAGTTCTATGTTTCCTTTAAGAACATGATCTCTAATAAAATGATGCTTGATGTCTATATGCTTTGCCCTAGAATGATGCACGGGATTTTTAGAGAGACATATAGAACTAGAATTATCGCAGAAAATTGGTATAGGCTTAAAGAATAAATCATAGTCACCCAGTTGATGAGACATCCATAGTAATTGTGTACAACATTGTCCAATAGCAATGTATTCAGCCTCAGTCGTGGATAATGCAACTGATCCTTATTTTTTACTATTTCAAGATATCAATGATTTGCCAAGTAATTGACATGTTCCACTTGTGCTTTTTCTGTCTTCCTTATCGCCCGCAATATCAGCATCTGAAAAGCCTTCTAATTCAAACATGTTAGAACGAGGATACCATAATCCATGAGAGACAATTCCAATAAGATATCGAATAATTCTTTTTAGTGTAGTTAGATGAGATTCCTTAGGAGCTGACTGAAACCTGGCACATTTACAGACACTAAATATAATATCCGGTCGACTAGCAGTTAAATAAAGAAGTGAGCTAATCATTCCACGATACTTAGTTTCATCAACAGAACTTCCTTGTTCGTCCTTGTCGAGACTTGTTGAAGAACTCATTAGTGTGCCAATAGCTTTGGCATTGCTCATACCGAATTTTTGGATCAACTCCTTTGTATATTTGGTATGACATATGAACGTTCCTTCTTCAGATTGTTGGATTTGAAGTCCAAGGAAGAAAGTTAGTTCTCCCATCATACTCATTTCGAAATCACTTTGCATAAGATTTAAAAATTCCTTGCACATAAGAGGATTAGCACCAATAAAGATAATATCATCAACATAAATTTGAATAATGAGGTTACTTTCTGATGATATTTTAATAAATAGAGTAGTGTCTACTTTACCTCTTGTAAATCTATGATCAACAAGAAATGAACCGAGTCTTTCGTACCATGCCCGTGGAGCTTGTTTCAGTCCGTACAGCGTTTTGGTTAGCTTATATACATGATAGGTAAACTTTGAATCTACAAACCCAGGAGGTTGTTTCATGTACACGTCCTCTTCAATGAAACCATTTAGAAAGGTGCTTTTAACATCCATCTGGAATAACCTGAATCTCTTAAAGGATGCGTATGCCAGAAGAATTCGTATAGATTCCAGTCGAGCTACTGGGGCAAAGGTTTCGTCATAGTCGACTCCTTCTTATTTTGAATACCCTTGAGAAACTAACCTAGCTTTGTTTCTTACAACTTTTCCATCCTCATTCAGTTTATTTCTGAAGACCCACTTCGTTCAAATTACAGGAATACTTTCAGGTTTGGGTATCAGTTTTCATACTTGATTTTTGTCGAATTGATCTAGTTCTTCCTGCATTGCTTGCACCCAGCTTGAGTCTTTCAGAGCTTCCTCTATTTTCTTTGGCTCAATCTGAGATATTAGTGCTATGTTTGCTTTCTTCTTGAGAGCTCCCCTGGTTTTCATTCCCTCGTTCAGATCTCCTGATGAACTTTTGAGGATATTCAGGTTCACTTCTCCATTCATTTGGACGAACTATATGAGTAGTTGACTCCTTTGAAGGTTCTTGTGGATTGTTGCTGGTTTTATTAGTTGACTCTATCACAACATCAGATCCATTAGTCGACCCTTGAGATTTGCTTGTCTCCTGAATTTCTTGAGCTTGATCTTCATCACCTGCAATAGTTCCTTTCTCGATCTACTGTTCAATGAATAACCCAGAAAAATACCTTCATCACTTCTTGGATCGAATTTTCTAAAATTGTCCTTACCATTGTTGTGAATGAAACACTTACTTCCAGACGGATGAAAGTAACTAATATTAGGACGTTTAACTTTCCACAGTTCATAAGGTGTTTTCTTCAAAATAGGCCTTATGAGACATCGGTCGAGAATATGACATGTTGTACTTACCCCTTCTGCCCAGAAGTGATTTGGCAGTGAATGTTCTAGTATCATAGTTCTTGCCATACCTTGCAAGGTTCTATTTTTCCTTTCAACGACTCCATTTTGTTGAGGTGATCTTGGTGCAGAGAAGTTGTGAGTATATTCTTGATCATTACAGAAGTCTTCAAATGCTCTGCTTTCAAATTCTCCTCCATGATCACTTTGGATTGTTGTAATCAGATACCCTTTTTCTCTTTCAACCTTCTTACAGAAAATCTCAAAAATTTTCAACGCTTCATCTTTATGAGATAGGAAAATCACCCAAGTAAAACGTGAGTAATCATCAACAATAACAAAAGCATATTGTTTTCCTCCTTTACTAGCAGTTCTAGTAGTCCCGAATAAATCCATATGAAGTAATTGCAAAGGTTTAGAGGTAGATACAATATCCTTATTTTTAAAAGAGTTTTTGGTTTATTTTCCAATTTGACAAGCATCACATATATGATTTCTAGAAAAATTTAGTTTGGGTAAGCCAATAACTAACGCATGCTTAGAAAGTTTTTCTATCAAATGCATGCTTGCATGACCAAGTTTCTTATGCCATAACCAAGGATCATCAGATATGGATGTTAAACAAATATGACCATCTATATTTTCAAATCCATCAAGAATATAAATATTTCCATACCTTATACCTGGAAGAATTATTTTGCCTGTCTCATCTTCAATAGCACAACCTATTTTCTTGAATTTTACCTCATACCCCGAGTCGCATAATTGAATTATACTCAGAAGGTTGTAGTTAAGTCCATCAACAAGATAAACCTCAGTGATATCACAATTGTTATTGAAAGGGACTGTCTCGGTACCGACTATTTTTCCTTTTGAATCATCGCCAAACTTAACACTTCCTCCATCTATTTTTGTAATTTCCTTAAACAGGTTTTTATCACCTGTCATGTGACTCGAACACGTACTATCTAAGTACCATTTTCCTTTGTGACTCGTCCTGTGGTGTTCCTGCAAGACATAGTGATTACTTTCTTTTAGGTACCCAAGCTTGCTTGGGTCCTGGTTGGTTAGTATTACTTGACTCAGAATTATTTTTGGGTTTCCAAATTCATCCTGAAAAATTTAATTTGCAAAATCTACAAGAGGAATATCTATGTCCACTTTTGTTACAGTAATGACACGTAACTCCTGATCTATTTTTGGATCTTTCATTAGTGTTAGTACTAGTGGACTTTTTTCTGGCTGGTCCTTCTCCAGTTGACTTGTAAGTCGCCTGGGTTGACCTGACAAAACTGTGACTGGTGGATTTGCGCATGCCATTGAGTTGCATTTGCAATTCCTCAAACTCTTCTTGAATTACTTCTTTTTCGATTTCACATACTTTATACTTGAGTTTCCAGTCTTTTACTTCTTTGTTGAGTCTCTTTAGTTCATTCATCATTTTTTGAGACTCTTTCAAAGTAAGATCAAGAATATCCTACAATTCATTACATCTTTCACAGTTATAAGATCTTACCTCGCTCGTTTCACCTCGTGCCATGAAATAGTTCTCATTGTTACATTTGCATTCATCGCCTGAGGTGTCCTCATCTGTCCAGCATCCTGAAAGTTTGTTCATGTCGTTTTCCAGAATTGTCATGAAGCAATGATTTGCTATTTCTTCATGTTCTGAACTATATCTTCATCACTCCAGCTTCCAAATGATTTGTTCTTGTTGAAGTCTCTGGATATTTCTCTTTTTAGATTTGGACACTCAACTTGAACATGTCCAAATCTTCCGCTCTCATATCATTTTCCATCATTTTTGTCGTTCATTATATTGTCTGGATCGCCTAGGTGGCATCCTTCATCTTCTCGCATTCCTGAATCTTCTCATTAAACCATCCATGTTTCTTGATACCATGGAAATTTCTTCTTGAAGAGCTTCAGGATCACCATCGATATCATTTTCTGCCATTTTAGTTGTGGCCTTGAATGCAACTGTTTTCTTCTTTTCTTCTTGATTGTTTTCTTGAGATGTGTTTTCTCGAAAGCTATGAGTTCTCCTCGAAGTTCATCGTATGATAACTTATTCAGATCCTGTGATTCAAGTGTGACCACTTTGGTCTACCAAGTAGTGGGTAGACTTCTAAGAATCTTCCTAACTTGATCACACTTGAGTATGGTTTGCCAAAAGCTTTTAGATCACTAATGATTTTGCTGAATCTGGCAAACATCTCTTCAATAGATTCTCCTTCTTTCATCTGAAAGTGTTCATAGTCATGAACAAACATGTTGATATGTGTTTCCTTTACTTTGCTGGTTCCTTCGTATGTAATATAGTTTATCCCACATCTCTTTGGATGTATCACAACTGGAGATTTTCTCATACTCTTCACCACTTATCGCATTGTAGAGAAAATTTCTTGCCTTGTTGTTGACTTGTACAACTGCCATTTAGTCATTTGTATATGAATCTATATCTTCAGGACCAGCAAGTGGTTGAGCGGCAGCCGGTAGAGGATAGTTACCCTTTTTGATGACTTTCTAGACTTTAACATCATAAGCCTTTGCGTATATTTTCATACGCACTTTACAGTGAGAGAAATGTTGTCCATTAAAGTATGGTGGCCTCACTTGCGAAGTTCCTTCTTGGAAAAGTACTCCTATAATAACTTGATTTGCCATGATTTTCTCACAAGCTGTTAAGCAAAAGAAAAAATGTGAGCCTTGCTCTGATACTAATAGAAAGTAAGGGGGGGAGGGATTGTTTATTTTTATCTATGTTACGTGTTATCTTTGATGTCTTTGTAGAGAAATTGTTTTCGCAACTCACGTATTATATCATATATGTTACTAACCACCAAAGGTCATGGTACACTTCCACCCTTAATTAAAGGCCGAAAATTAGAAATATAATCATATTTGACAATGAGAACTTGGACCTGTATGGGTCAAAATATGTCTTTAAAATATTACGCCAAGTTAATACTAAGGGAAGAGTTCCTAAGTCGTCGTTTTGTCGAGGTGACTCGAGAAGCAGCAAAGTCTGTGGTCGAAGAGTCAACAAGAGCCGTAGTCAACAAGGCCCGTAGTCGAGGTTTCAACAAAGGACGAGGTCGAGGTCGAGTACGTTTGACAGAGCTATAACGACTAGTTTTCAAGATAGGATATTAAAGAGAATATTCTCTGCACTTGTACTATTAGGGTTTCTTAGAGGCATGTCCCATATAAATAGAAAAAGAGACAAGGACGAGGGCATGTGATATTCATTTGTAAAGAACATGCTTTGACTAAAGATTCGTCTCTCTCTTGCTAAGATACAAACACCACCTTTTCAATAAGATTCTTGTCCATTCTTGTGAGGAGGAATATCCACCTATTCCATCATTTATTGGGTGAATCTCCTATTTACTTAAATGTCATTTATTGCTATGCATTATTATTGAATGCTATATTATTGCTCTTGATTTCTAGAATATTTATTACATATTATTGCCATGGTCCGACCAGACCCGCACGACATTTAGTGCTTTTCTACAACCCTATCTAAGGATATTATTGTTAGCTAAGATTAACCATTCTTCATATAAATTTAATTATTTGAACAAGATCTATATTTCTTAGTCAAACAGGCCCCATCCCGGATTCCAAACACACAAAAAAAATGTTTAAGTGTATTTTGCACCAATAATCGTCCTAAAAAATTTGAAACAATTATTCTAAAATATGAAAATATTTGGACTAATAGTAGTTGAAAGAAAAAGAAGAAAAGTAGGCCAAAATTTAGCCTAGCCGCAATCACGAACTTGTGTATACATAACGTACGGAGAAGTCTCATTTCTCCCTTATTGGCCTTACTCCAACAAAGAAGATAGAAGGAAAAAAATGTATATATAAAAAAAAGGTTAAAAAAAAAAACCCACAACCAAGATATTTTTGCATTTCTGCCTTCCGATCGAAACACTACTTTTTTGCTTCTCAAACTTAGCTGTTTCTTCTCTCTTTCTTCATTCATTGTAAGTCAATTCTTGTCCCTCTTTTCTGTGTGTGTTTTAACATTTTATTGTGTGTTTAGGGCTTTTTTGTTTGTTTATTGTGTTTTATTCTCAATTCCTGATATGGGTTTGTGTTGAAAATTTTGTGGTTTTAACTGATTGTTGAAATGGTTATTTGTTTTTTATTTTTTTATGTTTTTATCTCAATTTTGTCAAGTGGGGTTTTATTAATTTGCCTCTTTGATTATGATTTATTGGTGCTTTTACATTTATATCTGTGTAGTTAACTCAATATTGAAATGGGTGCTTTTTTTTCTTTTCTTTTTGGTGTTTCTTTTACTGAAATGTTGAAATGAGTGTTGTTCTTATCATGTATGTATGGTCATTTAAGTCAGTCTTGAAATGGGGTTGGTTTTTGTTGTATTTTTATCTCAATCTTATGTTGGGATGTGATCATTTGGCTATAATTTGTTAATTTTTGATAATGGTGGTGTCTTAGCTTAGTTAGTGCATCTCGCTATTCCACCAAGACCTACTACCTCTCACCAGCACAGATACCGCATAACTTAGCCAAGGCTTAGGTAGGAAGAATGATTTAGCTATGATTTTTTTAGTTTTCCTTTTTTTCCTGTTTGGGTATTTGGGAGGAAGATTTTTTGTTGCATTTTCTTTGTTTTTCATTTGGGTTGGATGGCATATTCTTGATACGATGTTGATTGTTGCATGCTGTGCAACATGGTGTTTATTTGATAGATCATGTTTGGATTTCCAGAATACGTGCTTATTTAAGTGGATTTTTGGATGTGTCTAACTGATTTTTTGGGTTGTGGAATTTGCAGGCTGACGTGGGATTTGGAGAATTTGATTTGATGATGACGAAAGTAGCTGGGTTTTAACTTGAATATTGGTGCTAGGAAGGATAAATAGCTTGGATTTTGTAATATTAGCTGAATTTTTGTTTTGGATATCGTTTTTGTTTTTCGTTTGGCAACTTGACGAAAGATAAATATTGTGTGATTTTTGGGTGACTGATTATGGCAATGTCGTGGGCTGATTCTGTTTCTGCAGCCGAGAATCCGGCTGGTGCTGCATCCAAGTCAGCATATGTTCCACCACATCTAAGAAACAGACCGTCGATAGAACCTCCTGCACAGGCTTCGTATGCTGGTGCTGCTGCATTAGGTAATGACCACAGTGGTTATGGTGTCCCAAATGTGGTTGGGAGTCGTTGGAGTGGTCAAAGGACTGAAAACCGATCTGGTTATGTTGGTGGAGGAGGACGTGGTGGTGGTTGGAATGGGGGACGTGGTGGTTGGGATCGTGGGAGGGAGCGTGAGGTTAACCCCTTTACGGAGGAAGATAGTGAACCCTTTAGTGAACAAGAGAGCTCTGGGATCAATTTCGATGCATATGAGGATATTCCAGTGGAAACTAGCGGGGATAATGTGCCCCCTCCTGTGAATACTTTCGCAGATATTGATTTAGGTGAAGCTGTCAACGAAAATATTAGGAGGTGCAAGTATGTTAAGCCGACCCCTGTGCAACGACATGCTATACCTATTTCACTTGCGGGGAGGGATTTGATGGCTTGTGCTCAAACTGGTTCTGGAAAAACTGCTGCTTTCTGCTTTCCCATTATAAGTGGAATCATGAGGGGCCACTTTCCTAGACCTCCACGTCCACGTGTGGCATTTCCTCTAGCTCTTATTCTCTCCCCAACGAGGGAGCTCTCATGCCAAGTAAGTTTTTCTGGTTTTTGGTCTATTTAGTCGAAGAAGAGAGGGAAAAACGAAGTTGCTCTCCGTACATTGATATATGGTTTGTTTTGCAAAATCTGCAGATTCATGATGAAGCTAAAAAATTTTCATATCAAACTGGCGTCAGGGTGGTTGTTGCCTATGGTGGTGCTCCTATAAACCAACAGGTCCTATATTTTCACTTCTTTGCTTGGTACTTCAGTTTTAATTTCTTATATTTGCTGGAACTTATTGGTTCTTTTTGGATTTGTATTATTAGTTGCCGGGTTTTCTTCCATATGCAACGCTAGTTTCTGTTGTATTATTTGAGTGATTAATTAGAATTGCACAAGTATACTGTGATATGATATCTGTGTTTAGGTTGCTGCATTTACTTTGTCGCTTACTAGAGCTTTCAGTTTACTGTTGATGCTGCACTTTCTGGAGTGTATATTCCTGTGGTACAATCTCTTGCAAAGTTATTGTCCCTGGCATGCATAAATATTGGACAAAACCACTACGAATATGATTTTTCTGAGGTTTTAATATTTGCATTCCTTGTGCTACCAGAGGGATTCATGTTCTGAGGTAGGTTGTTGGTCAAGTTCAAACTGGAACTTGCCTACACTTTCACTTTTTATAACCTTCTTTCTTTAGTGAGTACATTTTTCTTAAACAATGCAGACCTTGAGAGACTTTCCGAGTCTCAAAAAGAAATTATACATGTGAAATTGGCATTCATTTCACTGAACTTTGACGCACATGAAGAGGTTGTTTGTACCTGTCTAGTTTATATTGCTAATGCAATGGTGGCAATAATTGAAAACTTTGTAGAGATTTTGAATATGCATTGATTAATTGTTGCAAAGTTTCATACGTGCATTTAATGAGACTTTTGAGTAATTTGTGAAATAGAGTCTGATGCTAGATCCTCATTTCATGGTGGAAATATAGAGAGCTTTCCTTTTCTACGCTTTGGAGGCACTCTTTTGCACTCTTATTATATGATAACCTTGAAGCTTGAGAGATTGATTTGTACGTGTTTTCTGCTTTGGTACATAGGTCGACTGCATTGCTATCGAGTCTTAAAATTTGTCCTCACTGACAATAAGAGATATCTTAAATCATTGAAAGCTGATAAGTTTCTAATAGTTGATTTCGTGCTCTGACACTGTTAATAGCTTCGAGAATTAGAGAGAGGTGTGCATATTCTTGTGGCAACCCCTGGGCGGTTAGTTGATTTACTTGAGAGAGCAAGAGTCTCGTTGCAGATGATAAGGTATTTGGCTCTAGACGAGGCAGATCGAATGCTTGATATGGGTTTTGAACCTCAAATAAGGAAAATAGTGCAACAGATGGACATGCCTCCGCCAGGTGTGCGACAGACCATGCTGTTCAGTGCCACTTTCCCAAAAGAGATTCAGGTCATTTTTCTACATGGACAGACTCTTTTCTGATCCACTATTTTTGTTTCTTTGATATCAATTTACT
This sequence comes from Nicotiana attenuata, assembly GCF_001879085.1. Lineage (NCBI taxonomy): Eukaryota > Viridiplantae > Streptophyta > Magnoliopsida > Solanales > Solanaceae > Nicotiana > Nicotiana attenuata. The sequence goes on from NW_017670681.1 coordinate 331,351, forward strand.
TTAAAGCTCCCTTATCCTGTGGACTTTGCTGCGTCAGACTGCAAACTGGTTATCACAATTTGTGGCTACCATCGGAAGTTGTAACAATTTTCTTGAGCTGCTTGCTGTTCTACAGTTGAATGGAGCTTCTCTTTTTCTCTACCTTTATGCCTATGTGTTACTCTATGAGAGCATAGGGAGAGTTCCTTGGTAATGATTGTCGCAAAATTAATACACTTAAACTTTATCTGAATGCAGAGACTAGCCTCGGATTTTCTATCCAGTTATATCTTTTTGGCTGTGGGAAGGGTCGGCTCTAGCACAGATTTGATCGTCCAAAGAGTTGAATATGTTCAAGAGACTGACAAGAGAAGTCACTTGATGGATCTTCTTCATGCACAGAGGGAAAATGGTGTTCATGGCAAGGTAGCTTTCATCTATTTATTTCAGTTTTACTTAATTATCCAAGGTTACGAGGTAGGTGTATCATAAATATATTGCTCACATCTATAACTGGGGGGGGGGGGGGGGAGTATGTTTCCGTGTTCAATTCTTGGTCATGGATTTCAAGAGCAATGGCAGCTTGCAAGGCCTTGCTAGTGTCCAGGTGAAATCAGCATAATTCTTTGCGAAATTTATCAGGATGAAAGAATTCCAGGTTTTGGAACTTATATGATATTGGTTGGCTCCGTATCCTGAAAATTCTTAGAATCTCTAAATATCAGCAGCTGGAGGTAGAAAAATTTAGGTATTAAAGGAAGAGGCAACCAAGGTTGATAGTCTTCCTAAATTGTCGATTTGCATCAGTTGCTGTGTTTCTGGTGTAGCCTGTGATGTCAATCAAAATGTTCAACTTTTGGAGAGTGAAACAAATACATCCATACGATTTTATAGAAACGGTTGCTGTACCCATATTTTTCACTTTATATTTTCTTCTTAGTAATCATCCAATTTCAAACTTCTCAACTTATTTATTGCTCATTGCTTCTCTCAAATTTTCAGCAAGCTCTTACCCTTGTATTTGTGGAGACTAAGAAGGGAGCCGATTCACTGGAGCATTGGCTTTGTATGAATGGTTTCCCCGCTACTGCTATTCATGGCGATAGAACTCAGCAGGTACGCTTGCTTATTCCTAGTGCACTTCTTGTTGACGGATTTCATGACACATAAGCTATAATGTAGTCTGTTTTATTCTCTCTGAGTGTTTTTTCTTGATGATTTCTTGCCTCTCTTCCTGCTCTTATTAAATTCTCGTAATCCATTTTGGTTGTCTTGTATAATTGTTCTCTTCTCAGTTTCAATTAGAAATCGAGGAACTTTTGTTAATAGGCATGCCATGTGGAACCATGAATTAGCATTTGAACTGGAGGATTTATTTAATTTTCTAAGGTCAACAAGGATTACATGCTTCAATATAGCTTATTAATATGGAATCTCAATCTTCTTGTACTTTACTATGTTTGGTTGCTTCTCCTGCTTCTAAATAACTTCATTTACATCGGCTGCGTTATGATAGCTGGATTGTGCATATGCTCCAGTTCTAAAACTAACAACAACAACAACAACAAAAACCCAGTTTGATCCCATAAATGGGGTCTGGGGAGGGTAGTGTGTACGTAGACCTTACCCCTACCTCATAGAGATAGAGAGGTTGTTTCCGAAAGACCCTCGGCTTCTAAATCCAATATCCAAAAAAACAAAAATTTAAAAAAAAAATAGGGATTTTGAATTTTCTTTTTTCTTCCTCTTAATTTCTTCAGTAATCTCATTTGTCCATAAATGAAAGAAGTTGATGAAGAAGTTGCTTCCTTCGTAGAAATAAAATAAGATTGGAAGTAGTGCTTCTCAAGTTCTATAGGATGTTGCTTTGGATTGGTACATCTGCTCGTGTTTAACTACAAAAAAAACTTAAAGTTTAAAAGTGATAAGAAGAACGCTTCTGGTTAGATAAGCACCGCCGTGTTTCTTATGTGCTATTATACTAAGAAAGCTTGTCCAATTAAGTTTAAGCTTAGATATGGCTATGCTGTATGAGATGGCATTCTATAGGTTCCCTGTGGAAGGTAAAATTTGTCCTTGGCGTTGTGACATTGAGTGTTGAATTGTCCATAATCTTTCTGCTTTAGTAGATTCCTGATTAGATAGATCATAGACGAGTTTCAGAATGCAAAATTCGACTGGTTAAATTAGCTATCCTTGTTGTAATCACAGTGTTTTAGTTCTCATGGTTCTCTCATCTTGGCACTTTTTTACCTTATTCCTTGTTGTAGCTTATGTCGGAGAATTTTTTTCCTCTTTTTTAAATCCTTGACCCGTCGGTGTGCTTCTTTGGCAGGAAAGAGAATATGCCTTGAGATCCTTCAAAACTGGTCACACACCAATTATGGTTGCAACAGATGTGGCAGCACGTGGTCTCGATATCCCCCACGTTGCACATGTTGTCAACTTTGACCTGCCAAATGACATTGATGACTATGTGCACCGTATTGGAAGAACAGGTCGAGCAGGAAAATCGGGTTTAGCTACTGCCTTCTTCAATGAGAACAATTCTTCATTGGCGAGATCACTATCTGACTTGATGACAGAAGCAAACCAAGAAGTACCTGCCTGGCTCTCTCGCTTTGCTGCTCGATCTAACTATGGAGGCAAAAATCGTCGTGGTGGAGGTCGTTTTGGTGGTCGTGATTTTCGAAGAGATTCTTCTTACAATCGAGGTGCTGCAGACTATTATGGTGGTGCCAATATGAGCAGTGGCTATGCATCTGGCGGGTATTCATCACATGGAGCAGCAGGTGTGACTAGTGCATGGGACTAACCGGACTCATTTTGCCCCGTTAGCAAATTCAGATTTAGTTCTAAGTTTACACTAGCAAACTACTCACTTTAGAGCTTACTCTTGTTTTGCTCACAGCTCACTTTGTTACTTCTCTTCCTGTACTCGAGTTTTCACTTCTGTGGTGTAACGGCTCTAGTGGATGTGTAAATCTTGGCAGGCGGTGGCGAATAATTACTAACCGATTAGGAATTTTTTGCCTCATTTAACTTCTCCCTTTTGTTTTTCACTTTGCTTTAACATTCTGTAGCTGATGGATGGTTGAAAAAAAGTAGGTCATGGTAGGGGGAGTTTATGTTTCTGCCAGAAATTTGGTTTATGCTTCTCTTTGGAGTATTCTTTAATCAACCCAATTTTGTTGGTTGTAGATATCTTCTGCAGAGCCCTTTCAGTCAAAGTTTGGAACTGAAGTTATGTTCAACTTTAAACAATATTGTAATATCCTAAAGTCAGTACCAGATTTACTATTGTATAGACCTTAGAGTAAGTTCTTGGAAAAGTTTTTGCTGTTTAATACTTTCATTTCTCTTTCATGATTGGTAATGGTTTTGTTGGTTGTGGTTTGAGTTAGTAGAGTTGTCTGTGTCTTTATCTAATGGATTATTTTACAAGCTTCTTTTAGGAAGATTTCTTTTTTGTTAACATTGGTGTCGGGGTATCTTGTGCGCACCTCGACTATGCCACTGGATGTTACCTCTCACTGGTGTCTTGTGTGCACCTCGACTATGCCACTGGATGTTACCTCTCACCGGTATACGTACCGGATAATTTTGTCCATCAAAACTAGGCAGATGGTAATGGTTTGTTGGTGTGGGGTTTGAGCTTGTAGAGTCATCTGTGTCTTTATCTGTTTGATGACTTAACAAACTTGTGTTTGGAAGTTGTTGGTCCTTTACCTGTTGTTACTGATTGAACCCTTTCTAATTAGTGGTTTAGTTGCCAAGGAAATCTGAAATTTTAGTTTGTGAATTAACTCCATTACTACAACAACAACAACCAGTATATCCTACAAGTGTGGTTTGGGGAGAACGCAGACCTTATCCCTACCTTGAAGATAGAGAGGTTGTTTCCGGTAGACTCCCGGCTCAAGACGATGAAAAGAGACAATAGAACAGTAACAACAACAACGACCAGAAAGATAGTACCAACAACCTAAGAATCAAAAAGATAAATGGAAAAAGCAATATTTGTGAATTAACTCCATTATTACAACAACAACCCAGTATAATCCAACAAGTGTGGTCTAGGAAGAGTAGTGTGTACACAGATCTTATACCAACCCGGAGGGTAGAGAGGCTGTTTCCGATAGACCCTCGGCTCAAGACGATGAAAAGAGACAATAGAACAGTAACAACAACTGCTAGAAAGATAGTACTAGCAACCTAAGAACCAGAAAAATAAATGGAAAAAGCAATATTTGTGAATTAACTTCATTGTATTTGCAAAACAAAGTAATTTTTTTTGTAACTCCACAAAATATTGATTCAAAGAGAAAAAGTTCATTTAAAAGAAAATGAGAAAAGGAAAAATGTTTTTCTTTATTCTTTCATCTTCACTGTTCTCTAATTAGATTGAGAAGTATGAAATAAAGGACATAAAGGAAAATATTCCTATAAATGACATCATTTTAGTAAATAAGGTTATAGATAAATTCCACTAGCTATTGGATTAGTTGAAACACTTGCCATCTTATGAAAGTTTTTTTGTTTTGTTTTATAATTTGTCTTCTCTAAAACCCTTTTCATTAGGTGAGAGGAGTTTGAGAGATGCACTTGTTTGGTTTATTTACAACTTCCTTTGTATGTTGGGACGATTTTTTTTTTTATTTTTTTTTTATTTTTTTTGCGCGCGCAAACAGTGAAATAACAACTACGGCCCAGTAAAATTTTATAAGTGGGGTTTGCGGAGGGTAATGTGTACACAGACCTTACCCCTATCCCGATGGGGTAGAGAGGCTGTTTCCGAAAGACCCTCGGCTCAAGAAGACGGAAAAAACGAGAAGAGAAGGGACAATATATTAGCACCGCCAAACAAAAACCAAAGAAATAATAACTTCATCAAGCACAAAGAGTGAAAATGCTTCCGAAAGACCCTCGGCTCAAGAAGACGGAAAAAACGTGAAGAGAAGGGACAATATATCAGTACCATCAAACAGAAACCAAGAAATAATAGCATCATCAAGCACAAAGAGTGAAAATGTTTCCGAAAGACCCTTGGCTCAAGAAGACGGAAAAAATGAGAAGAGAAGGGACAATATATCAGTACCATCAAACAGAAACCAAAGAAATAATAACAACATCAAGTACAAAGAGTGAAAATCTTCTAAAAATTGACTTATCCAATTTGTACCTCACAATAAATAGTGATTGAAATTATTATTATTTTTCTTCTTCTTATTATTATTATGGTAATTTTGTGGTATGTGATGTGTGCAGATGGAATTATTTGACATTTCGAAATCAGACAAAATGGCAAGTAGTTGTTTGGTGTGGACAATTGTGGTTTGCCTAAACTCGTTTCTAGACTTAGTAATAACAGTAGTAGTATTAATTGATTATTTTTTCTTTTTATAAATTGTCACACATCAAGCAATAAAATAAAAATAATTTTAGTTGCTTATCATTTTTCGAGTTGTCTTCACATACATGTAATTCACTAACGTGAAGGGTTGAAAAAAATTAATTCGAGTGATATTCTTTTTATGTCATGCCAAGAAGATTACGATAACATTATTTATCTTTTTTCACATTTTTTAATTAAAAAATTGTATTTCTCATCTACCCTGCTTTATAGAGTTTCCAAACTACTCCACTATTTTTTCACATGTTAAATTTATTATGGTTTTAACCAAAAAAAAAAAAAAATTATTATGGTAAATAAGTTTTTCAAATTTATGTACAGATTTATCAAATAGTTAAATTCAAGTGTAGTGATCTTTATTTAAAAATATGGAATAATATTCAACTTGATTATGATTTGAGAGTAAAGTTTATATTCCCTCCATTTTAATTTATGTGAACCTATTTCCTTTTTAATCCGTACCAAAAAGAATGACCTCTTTCTATTTTTAGAAACAATTTAACTTTATACAATGATTTATAGCCACAAAAAATATATGTGTTTCATTTTACACCACAAGTTCAAAAGTTTTTTTAAAAAAAAAAACTCCGTGCCAAGTCAAATAGGTTCACATAAATTGAAACGGAGAGAGTATTGACACGCTTATGTAAAAAATATAGCTATGGATTAGTATGGAATAATTGTCATGTTATAATTACGGTAATGTAGCTTAATTTATGTAAAAAGTACGGGAAAAAGGTGTTTATAATGAATAATAGTAATGTAATATAATTACTAACTTTCAAGTAATTATTAGAGTATTAGTATTTTTAGTTTAATTATAACTAACATATGATGAAAGGTAGAAAAAGGGGGGGGG